>NC_081409.1:195261451-195561451 GCF_030272615.1 Cryptomeria japonica | reverse complement strand
AAGTCATTATTTCCAACTTAATTTTCTAATTTCTCCTAAATGTCTATTTCTATTTCAAAATCTTGTCATAAATCCTTGCATAGCAATTTGTCATAAATTGTCATAAATTGTCATAAATTGTCATAAATCCTTGCATAGAAGTTTGTCATAATTTGTCATAAATTATCAATCAACAAATTTTGCATAGAAAGTGCATAATTTGTCATAATTGACATAATTGATTTGCAATTTCCATTTGAATTGAATCATGCTAATTTGATCTTTTTCTCCAATTTCTCTATAAATTGGATGAATTTCTTCAATCAAATCCCCTAGACCTAACCTAATCAGATTATCGAATTTCTAATCAATCACATTTCAAGTACTCTTGATCAATAATCTTGTCTACTTACTTTCAATTATGTGTGTGCACTTGTAGGTGAGATCCACAACCAAACTATTTGAAGAGGAAAGAAGAACAATGGAGCCACATGGAAGAAGCATTCAAGTCTGCATTTGGTTTGCATAATCTTTAGTTTTTGAATGTTTCATTTTTATGTCTCTATTGAGTGTGTTTAGGATAGATCATTGCATTTGAGCTTTTGTGATTGAGCTAATGACTAATGTTTATATTATTTGTGATGATTTCCTATTTCCTAACGTACAATGGCCATAATGAAATTTTAGCTCTGGGAGTGATCGTTTGGAGGAGCAAGCAGCAGTTAGGATGCCAGTTCCCATAGCAGAGCATTGATTAGAGCGAGTCCGTCGATTCCACTGGTTAGACAACTACGGACCAACGGTATGTGAATTTGAATTTTTGAATTTTATGCATTTTTGATATGTTTTATGCTGGGTCCAAGTTGAGTCAACACAATAGCACTAAAACTGTGTTTTGGCGCTCTTGTTAACGTAATTAGCGCTATTGTGCCACTATAGCGCTATTGCATAGTGGTTTTAGAGCTTTTGCTATTGCATAGCTGTTTTAGCACTTTCATTTGTTTAGCGCTATTGGGTAGTTGATTGAGTGGTGTTGTTTGGAGGTGGCGCTTTTGTATAGTCAATATAGCGCTATTGTTGGTTTAGCGTTGTTGAGTAGTTGATTGAGTTCTTTTGTTAGGATATTAGCGTTGTTGTGTGTAAGATAGCGCTTTTGTGTAGGAAAATAGATGCCCCAGTTTGTTTGAACAAAAATCTCCCGATGCCAATGATGGATGGATGGAAAGATGAGGTTAGAGTTGTTTTGAACCATAGCTGCCCTAATGAAACTTAGGTCATTAGGATAAATGCTTGTTGAAGTCTAGGTGTGCCACGATTGCTTACCTATTGAGACCCAAAGATACTTGATCAAAGTATCTATTGATAGTCTAGGTTTAAACTTAAGAAAGTTTGAAACAAAACAACTGATGATGATGGTTGATGCACATGTGTAGGAGGATCTTCACGTCTTACAGTTGCGTGAGAGGCATCTCGTCGTACATGGGTGCTGCGCGATTGGTTGACAGAGGCCGAGGTGGATTGCATTGCAGCAACAGGCCTGTACGATGTGATGTATATGCTCGTGATTAGGATGAATCAGGGTTTGATTACATCATTGGCCAAGTGGTGGCATAGTGAGACATGTACATCTCACTTAGCCTAGGGGGAGATGACAGTTACACTGGAGGATGTATGGTGCATCCTGCACATTCCCATTCAAGGAGAGCTGGTGACATATGAACGATCTTGGGGGATAGCAACTATACAATAGTTTTTTGAGGAGGATGTGTATATTGATGATGGGTCGATAGCTTGGGAGGATATAGAAGCTTTGTATGAGCCATTACCAGCAGTGCTATTAGGGATTGTTGGGGGACTGCTATGTCCAGATTGATGATCACATGGACTTGCTATTGGTTGAGGGCAGGTGATTGAGAAGATGATGACAGATGGGACTTGGTTTGCATGGGGACCGTGCGTGCTATTGCACTTATATTGGGAGCTACATGAGGTAGCATATCGAGGGATGGGCTCATTGGCAGTGGGTATCATGCTACTGCATATTTGGGCATGGGAGCATCTACCGGTTACCCGACCAGTTAGTTTGAGATTCTAAGCAGTGGATTAGCCCTATGTATACATGTATGGAGGGATGATGAGCCAACCCCACCTGGAGAAGTTAGAGTGGTGGTGACGGGCACTAGATGACTTGGATATAGTGATCTGGAGACTGTATATTAAGTGTGAGCCATGGGAGGATGATGCAGAGGCATTGCCATATGTGTTCATGACATGGTACCTCATTGGTAGGACAACCTACAATGTGGAGAGATAGTTGCCTGGTAGGGTGTCGAGACAGTTTGGACAAAGGCATGGATTGCCCAGTTGTTCGGGAGAGTATGCACGGGTAGTACGAGAGAGGTACTTATGGGGGCCAGTGCTACCCTATGATCAAGCATTAGTAGAGTTCTGCACACTACAAGCGAGACCATGGCATATGAGGCTGGGGATGGTGGATGCTGGGGTGTCAGAGGAGTACACACAGTATATTGTAGAACATTTGATTCCATGGATATCAAATCCAATAGAGCCGATTCTAGATTTTGAGGAGGAGAGGGGACAGAGACGGAGGAGGAGAGGAGGTCAGAGAGTAGTAGGAGGATGGGGGAGAGGGGATGGTGGTGGTGGGGATGGAGGACGTGGGGATGGAGGAGGAGGAGTAGGGGGTGGTGGGTTTGGAGGAGGTGACAGATTTGGAGGTGGAGGTGGGGGTGGTGGTCGATTACAGCGAAGAGGGAGAGGTGGGCAGCCATTACGGCTATCTCAGGGACCTTTGATGCAGGGAGGCATGAGATTAGGTGGTAGGGATGCAGGTGAGGGACAGGCACCTATGGATACAAAGGGATCCACAAGAGAGGGAGCCACTGGGGAGGCACCTATGGATATGGGGGAGGGAGATACAGGTGGAGATCTACGGGATCATATGATAGGATATTTGCAGACTTGCGTAGAGGATTTGGAGGCAGAGGTAGCAGCTAGAGATGTGCAGTTGTTTGCTTGAGAGTCAAGGCTGACTGTGGTGCTGCGGGAGAGAGATTAGGTCATGGACAGGGTGATCCAGTTGCAGGAGAGAGTGCGGGCCTTGGAGGGAGTATAGGGATAGGGGTCGTCTGTGGAGGCATTGGTGAGGTAGGTATGGAGAGTAGGTGTAGAGGTGGATTACTAGCGGGGCCTATATGAGTAGGAGGTGCCATCTAGTCGACGGGAACTGAGTTATTCACAGATGCATTGGGAGAGATCAGAGCGGTCTCAGAGGATGCAGAGCAGTGGTGGTGTGATGGGTCCTCCACGGAGAGATAGATCAGGTGGTGCAGGGGCTAGTGGGGGAGTAGGTGGAGATGGTGGTGCAGCATCTGGTCAGAGTCGAATCTGAGAGAGCATTTTGTATGCATGTATTTACATTGTTATTTTGGCCTGTGTCTTGGATGGCTATTGGTAGCCGATATTTTGGACATCATTGTACTCTAATACATGTATATTTTTGGCGATATGATATGATCTATGAGGAGATCTCATATTTTGTAATGATATGCATTTTGATGACATGTATGGATGCTTATGCAGGATGATGATTTTATGCTCAAAGGATAGTTGTACTTGCTTTATGTATGTGTTTATGAGATGATTCCTATATGCATGTTTTATGATGATTTATTTTTACATGATGTCGATATGCATATTTTATGATGCGATGCTAATCACATGGATGCAGGTTGATATGCATGAATGATTTATGTATGTAAATGCGATGATGATTATATGTGCATAATGAAATGGTGATTATGATGGTACTTTGGATTTTATGTTATGATGAGATAATGAGATAATGATGTGTAATGATGTTTACGATATAATGTGCTAAAAAATGAATGATTTTATATATGTAAAAACATCTAGATGTCTGTTAGATGAGTGCAATATGGATAAACAAATGTAAAGTACAAATATTTAAATGATGATTTCTAAATGAATGCATATGGATAATACATGAACCAATGTGGAAACAAATGGTTTTTATTATGATTCTAAATGGTGAAAAAAAATATGATGAAGTAAAATGATAATGTAATGATACTGCAACTCATGAATAAATCCACCTTAATGCAATTAAAAAGTAGAATGAATGCATGTTTGTAATGAATCCTAAATGAAATGAATTGAATGAGTAGAAAAATATACTAAATGGATAAATGAATTCACTTAACTAACGGATAGATAAATAGATGTATGCAACGATAAATGATGATAAATGATGTTTGGTAACTGACACTAAATAAATGCATAGTAATGGTTAATACAATCAAGGACATTTGTATCATATGAATGAATCTAAATGTCATGATTATGCAATGATGAAATGATATAATAAGACTAATGTCATTAAATGATAATGAACTATATGTAATTTTATGCAACTAAATGATATGAAATGCACTCAATGCAAATGCAACTAAATGTAATGATGATGATATGATCATGATAGATGAATGCAAGGTTGTTTAGACTTTGCATGATGCACTGATGATGTATCAGAGTACTCCATCGTGATTGTATCCAAGACCAACTCAATTTTCACATAACTACTCATATTAACTTTGTTCACACTTGCACACAAAACTATGTATATGAATAATGAATGAATAAATGGATGGGTGATATGCAACAAAATGCCATATAAACAGATGAGATGGAATGATGATCCATAGTGCTTTATTTTAATAATTGAGCTTTTGAAATGTTGTAAGAAAAATACAAGCAACTTGACATAATGATTCAAGATGACCTGAGTATTCCATACATGGATTTTATTATAGCAAGTTAATACAAGCAACTTGATATAATGGATCAAGTTGACCTGAGTACTGCTTGTGGAACAAACAAGGATTATCCCCTTTCATGCATGACTTGGAACGTCCTCCTTGATCTTTTGCTGATCATATCCTGAGACAAGTTCATACCGTAATTAGAGATAAACCATTATCGAGTTTGGATGAGGCAGTAGGAACCAAAGATGGAGCATTGTACCCGTAAGAAAACAACACATATAAAGAATAAAGAATATGGACCCTCGATAATGTTTCATGCTCATATGGTCGAGGTATATGCTGTAGTCATCAAACTATAGTGATCTATGATTGTATTTTGCCTATGATCACATAGCTTAGTGAACTTCCCATGTAGACACCATTAGTACATGTCCCAGAACTTCATCGGAATAATTCACAGAAGATACACAAACAATGTTGTAGGAACTTGATATATATAAACAAATGAATAACCTACAAATCAACCAAGTACTTGATAGCTTAAACAAAATTTTCTTGTCAAAGAAAATGTCATCTTGTCTTTGTTTTGGTAAGGAAGGATGCATCCTTGTTTTAAGACAATGGATGCGTTGATGTTGATTGTTTGGTTGATCGGATAAGTGGTCATCGTTTGGAGTGTTTCACAATGTTTGTTTGGTATCTGCCTTAAAAAAATGTATGTACAGTGTGTTGCCATGTTTTTGATTGATTTTTGATGTTTTATCATCTTTTTGGATTTTGTGAGATAGTTTTGAATGTTTTTGGATTTTGTGAGACAATTTTGAATGAAGACCCAATGAATCAAAAGTAATGCAGAATCCACTTCCATCCAATAGGTTAAGGGTATTGCCCCTAGTTTAGGCATGACTTTGAAAAAGCGGGATGCAAGACACATGAAATACTATCCTTGATTGCATATCAATAACAAGCCATGGTTTGGATGGATGGACAAGTGAATGAAATGAACATGATTGCAACAAGTCTGAAAGACAATGGAGCCATAGCCTTTATGAGTGGCGCCTGTTTGCCAGGTTTTCACCATTGCACTCACCCAAGGTGCCACTGGAGTGGTTGTTCACCGTTTGGATGCATGATATTTTTTTCTCTTTACTATTTTGATTTTTTTGTATTTTCTTCAATACATTTATTTGAATGTTTTTGGTGTTTTCC
Source organism: Cryptomeria japonica (assembly GCF_030272615.1). NCBI lineage: Eukaryota > Viridiplantae > Streptophyta > Pinopsida > Cupressales > Cupressaceae > Cryptomeria > Cryptomeria japonica. The sequence continues at coordinate 195,555,458 of NC_081409.1, read as the reverse complement.
CAATATGTATGGGAGCCTGATGCTCTATAAAACTTATGTATAAAACCATTTGAGGTGCATGTTGTTGATCAGATCTGCGAGCGGTTCTCCTTCTGAAGTAGCCAATTGATATGCCCTGAACCCAAATACAATAGTGATAACATATGGACCCAGCCAGTTTGATTCAAACTTCCCCTGATGTTCTCGGTTTGGATGGTTATGAGGGTTCTCCCTAAGAACAAGATCACCTACCTCAAATGTATGAGGTCTAACTCGGTTATTATAGCTCCTTCTCATGCGTTGCTAATAGGCTTTGAGGTGGTTGTATGTAGCTTGTCATTTCTCATCAAGTAGCTCTAAGTCTTGGAGATGGGATACTCTGTATGCTTCATCATCGATGAGATTGTGTAAGGAAACCCATAGAGATGGTATCTCGACCTTGATAGGTAAGATAGCTTATGCACCATAGACTAGTGAGTAGGGAGTTGCGCCTGTAGGGGTTCGAATGCTAGTTCGATACGCCCATAGTGCTGGATTCAATTGAACATGCCAATCATGATCAGCATCATTGACTATCTTCTTGAGGATTCTTAATATGTTCTTGTTTGATGCTTCGACCTGACCATTGCCTTGTGGGTAATAGGGAGTGGAAAAGCGGTGTTGGATGTGAAACTTCTCATAAAGTTCATGGACATCTTGATTTTTGAAAGGAAGCCCATTATCTGTGATGATAGACATGGGTACACCATACTGGCAGATGATGTAATTAAGGATGAATGAGGCGATCTACTTGCCAGTGACTTGGGTAAGTGGAACAACTTTGATCCACTTTGTGAAGTATTCGGTAGCAGTAATGATGAACTTATGGCCACTGGATGAAGATGGATGGATTTTACCCACAAGGTCAAGTCCCCATTGACAAAAAAGTCATGGTGTTGTGATTGGTTGCAATTCTTGTGCCGGTGCATGTATCAGGTCTCCATGAACTTGGCATTTTTTGCATTTTCTGACAAAGTAATAGGAGTCTTTTTCCATAGACAGCCAATAGTATCCAACGCATATGAACTTTTTTGCTAGGGAAGGACCGCTTGCGTGAGTTCCACAAATTCTTTCATGTACCTCTTCCAAGGCCTTTGTTATCTCATCCTCTTCCAGACATCGAAGGAGAGTACCATCAAGATTGCGTCGGTATAGGGTTTCAACAATAATGGTATATCGAGCGGTTTGGCGAATGAAGGTTTTTCGTTGGTTATTCGATTGGTTAGGAGGAAGCATGTGATCGCGGAGGTAGGTGTAGAACTCACCATACCATGGGGATTTGGAACCGATAAGGTGACATATCATCTCAGTTTCAGGGATATCATAAGCAGGAATCCAAAGCTATTCTACCAAGAACTCATAGCGTGTTGAATTTTGATGAAGATCTAGGAGAGATGCAATGGTAGCCATAGCGTCAACAACTTGATTATGATCTTTGGGTATTTGCTCAAAGGTGATAGTAGTAAATGATGCTTTTAAACTGTCAACCATTTACTTGTACGACATGAGTTTGTCATCCTTGGTTTGATATTCATCTGTTAGTTTTCGGATGACTAGTTGGGAGTCGCCATATATCTGTAGCTCTTGTAACTTCCATTGTATGGCTAGCCCGAGTCCTGTGATCAAGTCCTCATATTCAGCTATGTTGTTTGTGCATGGAAATGTGAGCCTATAAGACTTCAGGATGCTGTTACCTTGAGGTGTGATAAACAGAATGCCTACCCCTGAGCCATGCCTAGTGTATGAACCATCAAAGTATAGTTTCCATGGTTGTGCTGTTGTGATCGTGAATATCTCTTCATCTGTAAAATTTGAAATGAGAGGATGATCGATTATGAGGGGAGCATTGACCAACTGATCTGCAATAAATAATCCCTTAATATCCTTACGGTCCACATACTCGATGTCAAATTCACTTAGAATCATCACCCATTTGGCCAAGAGGCATGTCAATGCTTCTTTGTTGAGTAAGTACTTTAGTGGATCAATATTTGCAATGAGTTGTACTTTATGTGTCAATAGATAGTGCCTCAGTTTAGTGGCTACCAAGATTACTGCTTAGCAAGCTCACTCAATAGGTGTGTAATTGAGTTCATAGCCAACCAGTGTGCAAGAGATGTAGTAAACAACACACTCTTTCCCTTCTGCATTATGTTGTACCAGTAGCACTCGTAATGCTGCATTTGTTGCTTAGATATAGAGTAATAAAGGCGTACTTGGATCTGGTGGAATCAACAATGGTGTATTCATGACATAGTCCTTAAGCATTTGGAATGCTTGCTGGCATCTAGTATCCCATTAAAAGTGGATGTTTTTGTGTAACAAGTGTGTAAAGGGGTGACACTTATCTGCCAATTGTGCAATGAATCTTCAGATGGATTGTAGTCATCCTTGTAATATTCTTAGCTGACTGATATTCTTGGGAGGTGGCATGTCCATGATTGCTTTAAATTTTGCAGGATTGACCTCGATGCCTTTGCTTGAGACAATGTATCCTAGAAGCTTCCCTGAGGTTACTCCAAAGACACATTTCTTTGGGTTGAGTCGAACATGATATTGTTCCAGTCTGTCAAAGATTTTTTCTAATATGTCTAGATGACCTTCTCTTGTTAGTGATTTTTCCAGTAAGTCATCAACATAATCTTTCATTATGGTATGCATCATGTCATGAAAAATGGTGGTCATTGCTCTTTGATAGGTCTCTCCTGCATTCTTTAGACCAAAAGGCATTACATTCTAGCAATATGTTCCCCATGGACATGTGAAGGTCATCTAATGTTGATCCTCTGGTGTGATCTTTATTTGATTGTACCCTGAAAAGCCATCCATGAGTGAAAGCATGGCATGTCCTGCTGGTAGGTGTACTATTATGTTGATGTTTGGTAGGGGGAAGTCATCTTTAGGACATGCTTTGTTCAGATCTTTGAAGTCAGTACAAATACGGATGCCCCCATTTGGTTTGCCGATAGGCACAATATTGGATATCCAATCTGCATAATCAATTGGTCTAATAAAACCAATATCTAGGAGTTTCTTAAGTTCTGCTTTGACTAGCACTGCAATCTGGGAATGCATCTTGCGAAGTTTCTGCTTGACAAGTTTGGCTCCTTCTACGATGCTGAGGTGATGCATGACTAAATCTGGATCAAGCCCAGGCATGTCTACATATGACCATGCAAAGTTAATGTGGCACTTCTGGAAGAATTCTACAAACTTAGGTTGTTCCTCTAGAGTTAAAAGAGATGCCAGATGTATGTGGTGAGGAGTTTCAGGAGTCCTCACATTGTATTCTTTGGTTTCCTCGATGAGAATTGTTGATCATTATTGTTGTGTACTAGAAGGGAGAATGTCAAACCTTTCATCCTCCAATGCCTCAAGGAGGTTTTCACCATTGGATACGCTCTTTCTTTTTACTTTTGTGGGATCAAACAGTGCCATAGTGTGGATTTTAATGGAAGATCCATGCTTTATTGTTATATTTTTGCACCTGAAAGGTTTGGTATTTACCCCGAAGAATGCTGCACTATTAAGTTCAATGGCGAATCCAACTTTGTGATCCCCGCTTGGTATGTTATCCCGTAGTTCCAAAAAGTCAATGATCGCCTCATCGTTTTGGAAATGGTCAAGACATGGGGGATTAGGTTGGTTCCATTCGATGAATTCAGGATGGATAATGGACATTACCTCATATATTAGGTTAAGTTCATTATTTGTGTCCGTGAGGGTTAAGACATTGTGGTGAAGGTCGTTGATGGTACTCTCCCTATCAGAATCAGGCGTAGGATGTGATGTAGGGTTTGTGGAAGAAGTTTCCAGCTCAAGAACCCAAGAGGTCTTTATCTGTGCTTCTCTGTAAATAGGGATGTCTTTGTGGGGTGGAGGTAGTGATGTGTCTTCCTCATCTGAAGTATTAAGCTGGATGTAATCAAATTCCCACTCATGTGAGTCAGTCTCAGAGTCGCTTTCCAGTATCTGATTACTATACCATACTGGGATATCCTTTGAGTTAAACACTGCAGGTGTGATTGGCTGATGTACCTTTGTAGATGAAATGATTCATGTTGTAGGAAGGATTATGGGGATCAATGAATCCGATACAGGGAGTATTGGTAGTGTTGATTCTGCTATTTTTGCTGAAATTTCCAGTGTTGTTGATACTGCTGGGTATTTTGATTTAGTTGCTGCTGCTAATGGTGCTATTGATGTTATTGTTGCTGCTGATGGGGTTGTTGGTTTGATTGGTGGGATGATTGGTGTTGTGGATGGTTTTGCTAGGAATTTTAGCCTCAATGGGGCAATTGCTATGGTGCGCGGTGCTGCTGATATGATCAAAGGTGACCTCTTTAGAGTTTTAGGTTGATATATAGGTTTGCTGGGTTTTCCTTTGAATATGAGTTTAGGAAGAATCTCCTTTTGAAAGCCTAAGCTTGTGTTATCTTTGGGCTTTAATTTCGGTTGCAGTGGTTCGTGTCTTCCTTTCTTGTAAGGTCCCAAAGAACTCTGACCATCATAACCCATTCTTTGCATAATAAGAAGACATTTGCCATACTGATCTATGGGAAGCTTAGCTTATGGGATTTCTATGGTGATAGGATCTTTATAGATCCATTCCGCTAAGTCCTCATCTCTGGTCTCTTCTTCTTGACTCTTTCCAAGGATGAACGACATCAAAGTACATGTTGGCTTGATCAGTGGTTGTTGAAGTAACCGTTGAGGTTTACCGTGAGTTTGAGGAGAAGTAGGCATTTGTCCGACACAAAATAGTTGGCTCAAATTGTACTCCCCAGGACCTTCCTCTGCTATCTTCACCTTAAGCTTCTCTTGCTTGGGTATAGTAGTGTTTTAACTAGAAAGAGAGGCTGGACTTATGTATGATGTGGAGGAGATGGCTTCTCTATCGTTGGGAATGGTAATCTCTGGTTGATGATTGATATTATGACAATATGCAAAGGGGTTTGCATCACCCAGGATTGTGATTTCTACACCATTATGAGGGAACTTGATACACTGATGGTAGGTGGATGGAACGGTTTGCATGGCATGTATCCAAGGTCTTCCTAATAATAAATTGTATGGCAGAGGAAGGTCTAGAACTTGACAGATGATGTGTTTCACCACAGGACCTACTCGAATTGGTAGCACCACAACTCCTTTGGATGAACGCTCTACATCATCATAGGTTTTGATTGTGATCTTCTTGCAGGGATCCACTGATTCAATTGCATAGCCCAAAGCTGTGACTAATTGTAGAGTATAGATATTCAGGCCTCCTCCATTATCAATCAAGACTCGCTTGATCCTATGTTGGTTGATAAACCCTTCAATATGGAGTGAGGCGTTGTGAGGTTGCTAGAAGGATGAGTTGTCACTTTCAGAGAAAGTGAGACAAGGTGATGATCTTAGGTTTCCAACCATAGCTTGGAACTGATCTGTATTTAGGTTTGTAGGGATTGACGCCTCTTGGAGAGCTTGATCCAAAATTGTTTTATGGGATGGAGATAGACGCAATAGCTTTAAGATAGATATTAGTGCGGGCATTTTGTTTAATTGGTCCATAAGGTTATATTGCTTTGGGATAGATGGGGTGCCTTGTGGAGCTGCTTTTATGGTAATCTTGCCATGACATGTAACAACATTGCAAGTAGAGCTGGGATTTTTGATGGTTATGGTTGCAATCTATTCATTGGCATCATATAGGTGATTCACAATGTAATTATACGCGGCTTGCATATAATCAATAGTATCTATGTTTCTCCCTGAAGTGGAAGGACCCCTTTGATTTTGTGATGGAAGGGGATTTTTAGACATGAGATGATCATTGTTTGTTGTCTTTGGGTCATGTCCTTCAATTTCAATTTCACCCCGGTCAATAAGATCCTGAATAAGATCTTTCAATCTGTGACAATTGCTTGTCTTATGTCCCTTCCCTTGATGGAAATCGCAATGTTCAGTATCCCTCCACCATGAGGGTTTGACTTGAGGTTCATAATTTGATGTTTTGGGTAAGGTCACCATATTTTGAGAAACCAACTGACGTAACACTATTTCGATGGGTTCCCCTAAGGGAGTGTATGTTCGTTTTGGTTTAAAATTTTGTTGACGTTGTTTGGGTTCCTCTTGAGATGTATTGCATCATTGATTTGAGGGAGCAACTGTGTTATTCTTGGGTGGGGGATTTTTTAATCAGACCATAGGTTGTACACTTTTGATAGTTCTTGCATCCACAACCCTTTCTTTAATGACGTTTTTGTTTTTATTCCAGAAGTTAGGCTTGTCACTATTGAAGCACGGGTGAGGGCCATCCTTTGGTTCATTATATATTTTGATAAGTCCCTTTTTGATGAGAACCCACTCACATTTTAAGCCTTTGGTGATCATGTCATTGAAAGAGTCTGTGTCTTTTACGTCTAGGTGAAATTAAATTTCATCATTTAAGTTGGAAATAAATATTTCAACTAGTTCTTGTTCAGGTAACTGAAGAGAAGGTCTGCTAGACATTTGATGCCATCATTGCAGAAAGACTGAAAATAGCTCGACTGGTTTTTGTTTAGTGTTACATAGATCAGCCATTGTGATATCACATTCAATGTTGTGTGAGTAATGTGCCAGGAATTTCTGGATGAGTTCTTCAAAGGTTCGAATGCCACCTGGCAATCAGGAAAACCACGATGTGTTTGTCCTCCCAAGCTTTGGGGAAAAAGTCGCATTAGGTATGTGTTCTCGTATGCCACTTCGAGGCAAGCTGGATGGAATTCTCTAACATGATCGTGAGGATCTCCTTTCCCTCTATACTTTTCAAACTTGGGTGTTTCAAACCCTCGCAGAAAAGGTGGCATATGAACATTTTTATCAAAGGGATAGGGACAAATGTCATTAAGTGAAAATTGATTGGTTTTTACACCACTATGAAGTTGTTGGGTGAGATTTTTGACTTGTTTCCGCAACATGTCAATTTCATTTGCAGGAGGAGGAGGTGGGGGATTACCTTGATGAAGGTTATATTTGATGTGATCTTGACCTCTTTCATCCTCATTACGACTTTGGCGTTTTGATGCTTGTCTTAGTTGTGCAACGTCAAAGTTAGAGGGTAGTTTAGCCCCCTCTTGAGTAAGTCTTAAAAAGTGAGCATCAACATTGCTCCTGAGTATTTCGTCAAAAATTCTATTAAGGAGAGGGTTGTGTTGTGCCCTTTCTATTGCTGCAGGAGTAGGAGTACTTGGATTTTCATCATTTGTGTTTCCTCCAAGGGATTCTTGGAATTCATTAAGATTTTCCTCCTCTTCCTCTTCAATTTCTTGTTGTCTAGACCTGGATCTGGTATGAGCCATTTTGTTTACAAGTCTTTGTTGAAGTTTTATGAAAATGATGATGAGATGGTGATGAAATGAAAGATTGATGTTTGGTGAAGTGTTTTGCATACGGATCCCTAGCACTAAAGGTAAATGTTACCAAAGTCCTTTCCGGAATTGATTGTTGTGTTTGATTGACAAAGTTTTCATGTGATAAGGTTTAAAGAGATCTGAGATGTGTTACAGACTCAACTACCTAGTAATGAGAGGATTCACTCATAGACTAGTTTTAACCTATGTAGAAATTGTTCTTAGGATGAGTTTATCCTAGATGTAGAGACACTCTAAAAAGTGATGCGTTTGTGTTTGATTCAAGCAATATTTTGAAGTAGAACTTAGGAAAAAAACCTTTTGATGTTTTGAGAGTTGGACTTGGATTTGATGAGATATGGATATGATAATGGGTGAGATGTGAATTCAATAAAAGCTTTATGTCACAAAAGGAGCAAAATCTTCCTCTTCTTGTTCAGGGGTTGTTGGTTCTTCCCTAGCTGAGTTATATGTGATACAAATATCTGGAAAGAAGGCAGGATTGATCTTGCCTCCCTTATTTTGATGATAACTCAAAGCTCTATATTGAGTAAAAGCTCTACGGTTTAATGATTTTGGATCAAATTCGTTTGATTTCCCTTGAAGGTAAAGACACATGTGATGTAAGAAGGTTCTATGAGAGACACAGATTTGTCTATTAAGATAGAAGAATTTCCTCCTTTTGATAAGAGCCTTTGAGCTCAATGGTCTTTTCTTCAAGTTGATGTTTTGATGAAGATTCTTCTTTCTCAAGATGTGAAGAATGGTCATATAGTTTGATACTTTTGTTGCTGCTCTTTACTTTTGATCTTTTTGTGTTTTGAAAATGTGTGTGTTGGATGAATACTTATTTTGGATTTTGGATTCTTATGATGTTTCTTTGATAAGAAAACAAAGCAAGCACACAAACACAAGAATGTTGCCTAAAAAGGCACAAGTAAGTATGGGTCTAGATCAACCCAATCTTTTAAATTTTTTATGACCCTTTCCTTCAAATGTATTTTAGGTGTTTCCAAAGCCTGAAGTCGACTCAATTTGCACTGGTCTTGACTAAAAACGAAAATACTTCAAACACTCTTTATCCCTAAGGTCAAATGGCCAGTTGCGATAATTTCAGCCCACATCTTGATATTTCTTCAAATTTGGTACTACATACCTTATGAATCCCGTCGTGGCAAGTAAGGATGTGATATACTAAGTCTTGCATGTGCATAACAAATAGATGATCCCTATGATTGGGGAGTCACCACTTTTATCAGGATACAAGTAACCTTTCAATATCACAAATATCCTCAATCAATAGAACGTGTGGGCTACTACTTAAAGGTGTTTAGTAATTTTTGATGTTTTTGGACATAAGTTCATTCTGCAGTGACTCACTTAAGAGCCTTGTAACTTGTGGTGGGGCCCATTTGTCCTTTCGGCAAGTTACACTATATGAACAACTATACCCAAGGCTACAACTTTCGCTCTCACCTGATTTCTATAGCGGCTCGAATGATATACCGCGCGAGGTCATTCCCAAGAGTGATGTGTCTCTTGGCAAGCCTCTCTTAAAAAGATAAAACTTGAGTGTTACTAACACTTTTCTCTTGCACCTAGGACCACGAAAGCCAAGGGAGAGGATAGTGTGTGTTAGAAGTGGGACCACTCGACAAACTCTTTTTGCACAAGTGTGCCAAACACAAAATACACTTGTTCTTTTTATCTTGTCATTGCAATGATGTTCTATCTAATTGGAGATGTTGCTCCAACAACCATGATGTTCTTTTTAACTTCAAAGGAAAAATGTTGAGTAAACTAGAATTTGAAATCCTAGTCAACTTAATGAAAAACATGTTTTGCATGAACTAAAACCGTTTTTGCAAAATTGAGACAAGTTGATTGTTCTTTTTACTTGCACAATAAGTTGAAGTGTTGATTGTGAATTTTTTAGTTTGATGCAAGAAATAAATTTTTTCCTTGTTGATTTTAAGCACCAAAATAAAAATGAAGCCTAACTTGCAAGAAATAAAGTTTGATTGTAAGTTTTAGAGCACCAAAATGAAGTGAACCTAACCTTCAAAAGAAATAAAATCTGATTGTAAGTTTTAGAGCACCAAAATGAAGTGAACCTAACTTGCAAAGAAATAAAATTTGATTGTAAGTTTTAGAGCACCAAAAATAAAGTGTTTTTATTATTTTTTTGATTTTAAGCCAAAAAAAGAGTTAGTTTAAAACCTGCACATGAAGCAAACAGTTCGTAAAATTAGACCATATGGTGGGCTTCCATAAGCCTAAAAAAAATGATTTTATCAGTTACAAGGCCTTTTTTACAACGTTTTGTTACAATAGCGCTACTCTGTGTGAAAACATAAGCACTACTTAACACAAACACGCTACAATAAAGACAAAAGCGCTAACAGAAATGATTTTTACAACAATACAAAAGTGCTAAGACAGAAACACAAGCACTAACTAATGAACAAAATCGCCATACTACTAGCAAAAGTGCTAATTCTTGGACAATAGCGCTATTGTAAGAACAACAACACTATAATACCAAAAACAATAGCTCTAAAGCGCGAACAAAAGTGCCAAACTTGTGTGTCAAGCTAAACAGTCAAAAAGTTAGTTTTGTAAACAAAAGATGTTGTTGGGTGTTTGATTCATGTCGGGCTCACCAAATGATGCTCTGAAAAATGGGGCAAAGTTTAGACTAAAGCCTGTGGTCATATAACACACAAAAACACAAGAAACCGTTAGTGTTAATCAACCAAAAACTATTCTAAGCAGACATATCAAAAGAGACACTAAAAACATGATAAGATATTTAACTATGGAAACAAATACAACAAGGCATCTCCAAATGCCTTCTACCATTCTCTTAGCTCCTTCTCCCTTGTTCCTCTCCTCTCCAAGTTCCAAATTAGTGTAGCTCTCAGCAACTTTTTGCACTATGGATGCTTATGGAGGTTCAAGATTGTAGATGATTATGACTTATGTTATGCAAGTGTGAATAAAAGCTGAAATAAGAGATTTATCTAATTAACTAATTAATTTTTAAACCAAAAGAGTGAATATGATGCTAAATGCTCTCTAGAAATGCCTATAGATTAAATGCATACAAGTTTTCAGGATCTGGATTATGAAGAAATGGGCTCTATTTATAGGAAAAATGGAGCAATGGATGGTTGAGATTGAGTAATCTCAACAAGGGTCAGGATTTAATGATATTCAATCCATGCGAGGACTTTCAACCCAATTCCAGGATGACAAGTGTCAATATTAGATAGGTTGAGAGGAGAGGGAATAAGCATTAAATGCTTGACATGACTTGAAGGTTAACTTGGGAGTTAAGGTCAAGGTTGGGTTGAGTGAATAAATTCTTTATTCAAAGAATAAAGCTTTTATCCAATGGATAAACTCTTGTGCAAAGGTTAAAGGGATAACCATGGTCAAAGCAATAAATGCTTGAGGAGACACATGAGTCACATGAGGGTTGAGTTAGGGGTTAACCATAAATGGTCATGTAAGAGCCATAAGTGGTTTGGAAGACTTTAGAGGTTAAATTGTTGAACACACCAAGCATTTAATGCTTTTCAGAGACTTTGAAGTCTTTGAGAAGTGACTCCAAGTTTCTTAGGAATATGATAATAATTTAGGGGATGGATTAGGCTAATTGATTAGGATTAGATAGGTTCTAGAAGAATCTAGAAGGGGGTTTTAGGAGTGCAAGTGGGTTTGGTGGGTGAGGGAAAATAGGATTTTAATTAAAATAAAATTAATTTATTTCAACTTGTGGTTGCAACTTGCATTTGTAGGAAAATGCAAGTGGGGGGGATAATGATTTAAATAAATGTTTTATTTAATTTATTTAAAAGAGGAAAGAGGATTAAATTGAATAAATAGTATTTATTCATTTAATTGAGTGTGAATTTGGTTGGATGAATTAATTAAAATAAATTGAATAATTTATTTAATTAATAGGAGAATGTTTGAAGATGAATTAATTAAATATTAAATTAATTAACTGATGGCTAGTGGACTTTTAATCAAATAAATACAAAATATTCATTTAATTAAAATTGATAGATTTATGTGACTATAGAAATGATATGTCATTTGAGATTTTAGTTTAAACTTCAGTCTATTTTATGTTGAATAGTAAGATATACTTTTAAGAAACATAACATAAATTTAAATAAAATATTATTTATTCATGCAAATATAACAACTATCTAATATTAAAATTGATATAAAATTTTATACTAAATATAGATTTATTTTTTGGTTAGTAATAGGTATATTTTATTAATAAAAGATACAAAATTTTGCATAAAGCGTTTAGGCAGACATACAACATATCACCCATTTCCAAACACTAATTGCCACCATTAAATCATACCAAGCACCAAAAGTCAGTTGACATGATTTAAAAGATCTAATCCAATCATGTGTCAAAGATAATATCACCATTATAGAAGTTCACTCCCCAACCCTACAGACAAACAAGACACCAACAACTACCCGAAGACTTAGACCACTACAAGTTTTCATACTTCTGTATCAAATTTACATGTATATCTTTCTCTACATTCTGGCCACACTTTTAAAATTGGGCCAATATTTTATATCAAATTTAAAATAACATACAAAAAAATTCATAAAGCCTAGGGCTAATTTAAAAGAATAAATGAAAAAATTCCATCAAATCAAGGGCTAGGGCACACTGTGAAGTATGTTGCTCGAACCCTTGTTTGCATTGTTCATATCTTCACCTTTCATCATAGTTCCCACATGTGTCGCCACCCATTTTTTTTACTTCACCCTCCTCGCTCCCGCTACCTTCCTCTTTCCCTTCACCTTCACTTCCCTCATTGCAGGTTCAGAGGTCCCAAAACCATGGGACTCCACCTCCCTTTCCTTCAAGTAGAGCTTCAGTGAATCCGAACCTATTGTGGCTTCAGCTCGATGCTCATCATGATCAAACTCAAAAGGCCATCGAATGAAAGGAACTAGCTCCCTCAATGTATCAATTTCCTTAATGTCAAGACCTTCTCTAGCGCTAAAACCTATTTCAAGCATGGCCATTTCGCACAATTGCATTAGCTTGCACAACCAGTCATCCTCAACACACCCCCTCAACACTTACACCAGAACATCCTTCTGCTCACCTAAATCCAAACCCCGCGCCAACACCATTATGACTACATCCACATTCATATGGTACTTGTGCATGGTCTTTAGAAAAATCTCACCCAAAACGGTCTCCACAATCTATACAAAATTTGCATCTCCAAACTTTAAAATGCATTTGAGCCAATTTGCAAAAACATCACCCACAAACACCAGCTTTTATTTGGAAGTGTAAAGGGTAAAATTTGCCTCCATCCTTGTAGCCACCTTTTCATTGTCACGTCAAGACATAGCCAAAATGGGCCCAAACATTAATAAATAATAATCAAATCCCATCCCAACATTCTCGATCATACAAAACTATAATGGTAATTAGATGCCAATCTGTACACCTCTGCCTCTGGTAGATCATGTAAATCCTCCGCATGAGTTTTATAATGAAATCTTCCACTTAATTAATTATACACATGTCTCTATTTCAGAGACTTTTTGTAGAACCTTGGGTCCTTGAGAACTTTAGCTCAAAATAGAGCTTAAGCTATTGATTTACAATTATCCAATAGTCATCCAAAAATAATTTAAAATAGTATTATCATTAAACCCTTAGGGTTTTCATTAGGAGAGTGTTGCCCCATGTTCTATTTTATTGTTGATCAGTCAGGGTAGGTAATCAGTTTTTTAAGTTATGACTTGAAGGGGATAACTTCATCATTGACCGGCCTTGCACTCTAGGAATGTCACGTTTTATTGGTTAACTATATTATGGGGAGGGGTTGGAAATATTTCCCTAATTGTCTAATGTTTGAATTGCCCTAATGCTTATATCTTTCATGATGCCCTTACCCTTGAGTCATAAAGTCATGTGCAAAAATTTGTCCTGCTTAATTTAAAGTCTTAGGTCTATCCCCTAGGTTGCCTTTAAGTGAATAAAGTTTGATGTGGAGTAGCAAGGAGAGGATTTTAGCTCTATTTTATGTTTCTCCATGCTCCTGCAAGATTCATTTGGCAGCGTAAATAATGTTGCAAGATAGTGAGAGGATGGTTTAAGCCTTGTCTTATATCCACCCCTCGGACTTGTGCCCCCGCATGGTTATTTGAGGAGATAAAGTTGCCATGTGGGCCAGTGGGATGAGAATATAGTATTAAGAGATTGTTACCCCATGCCCTTGCCCTGCTATCTTAGTGGTTAGAATTATGTCATGGGATAGCAGGGAGGAGTTAATGGGGATAAAGAAAACAGTTACCCCACAGCCCCGCGTGATCAGTTTAATGGTTAAAACCATGTCGCAGGATAGCGAGAATAAGTTGGCGAAGAAGGGGGAAGGATAAAAAAAGGGAATCCTTTACCCGCATAGTCACAATTAGAAGAAAGAAGACCTCACGGGCTGGTGGGATACTAAGGTAATAGAATGAAACCTTTTTCCATTACCTCGCAAGCTAAAAATAAAAAGAAAGATGATCTCGTGTGCTAGCAGGGATAGTGTTGTTAGAAATCATGGTTGTTCATCCTAAAATTGAGGATGGAGTTCAAAGTTCAAGGCCACCAACTCATCCATCTAGCATGAAGGAAATTAATGGCGAATGAATTGCTAGCATGCTGCAAATAATAAAGTCAATTTTTGACATTCGTTTGTTCACCCAAAAATCAAGTGATCAATTGAAGAGTATTCTAGGCGAACATAAGTGATTTGCAAAAGCTAAATCATGTAAACAAGCTCTAATACACAAGTAACTATTGATACCTACAACTCTGTGATTTTATTGAAAGCCTAGAAGGGTATCATAGGGTTTGTTGAGTGTAGAAAACATAATTTAGAACCCTAGATAGAAGCCACAACCCCAACACATAAGGAGACTACCAAAACTACTATTGAAAAGGCTCCTGAGCAAGGAGAAGGGTCAAAACTAAAAAGGAAATGGTCTGCCACCCCCAAGATCATTGAAGCTACCCTAATTGCAATAGTTTCTATTTCCCCATTGATTTCCAATGACCCTACTACCAAACAAACTCCACCTGCTGAGGCAGAGAGCTTGAATCCAAAGAGAAGAAGAGCCCCCCTATGAAAAAGGCTACACCTACCCCTCCAGCTCAAACCCCACCAACAACTGAAAATCCACCACCTGTTCAAGATGCACCACTTGTACAAACCCCAACAACACCAACGCCGGCTATGACTGCCAAACAAACTACACTTGTTAAGGAAAAGAGCTCAAAGCCAAAGAGAATAAGAGCCCTTGCTACCAAAAATGCCACACCCACCCCTCGAGCTCAAACCCCACCAACAATTGAAAATCCACCACCTGCTCAAGATGCACCACCATTACAAACCCCAAGAACACCAGCTCTGACTGTGACTTTAGAAACTCTAGGCCAACAAATTGAAGAACAATTGGCCGAGATGGAGAAGAAGAAAGAGGTTAGGGATCTGTATCAGGATTTGTTGGACTTGTTCAAGGGGTCCACCATGCAAGACACATTGAATTTTTTTCTAATAAGAGTTCAAGGTGCAGAGATACAATTATCACGAAGAGGGTCTTCTATGGGAATAAAGATAAGAATGCACTTGTTTCAAACCCTTGGGTGTTGGATCTACTGAAATTGGTTGTCCCAAATGTTTTTGTGGATCCTACCCTCATTAGGCATTTGGCAAGGCAATATCATCTAGAATCCATGACTGTGATAACAACTGAGGGCAAGGTTCTAGTGGATGTGGCTAATGATGCCATAATTTCTTGTTTTGATTTAAGTAGGAATGTCCTCAAGAAAATTGATTTGAAGAGGCTTGAAGATGAATACAAGTTAAAAAGAGAGGCATTAAGGAATGAGGAGGTGCCTCAATACAGAAAGAAATTGTATCAAGGTGCAAAGAATTATTTGTTGCAGATTGAGAAAGAGCCCCTTGATCTGGTGACTTTTGAAAAGTATTTTGTAGTGACATATTATGTTTTATGTCGGGTCTTGGGGGTTTATTGTGGGAGAACCAAAATTCCAATAGGGTTCATGATGATGGCAATGAAAACTCAATACCCATAATCTAATGAGTTGTATGATTTTGCCACTTACATTCAAGACCGGCTACATGAAGGACTGGTTAAGGAAAAGGATGAAATAAACCCAATTGATTTCAAGTATTATTCCCTTTTGTACCATCTAATTCTTTTTCATAATAGGACAGAGTGGGAGCCAAACCTACACATAAATATGTGTGACACCAAAGAAGGTGGCAAATGGCTAGTCTAGAGATGAACTCAAATTTGGGACAAAGGATCTTGGTGGTCAAACTATGTTGCATTCTTTGATCATTTTCCTATGAAAGTGCTAAGGTGGTGCGGGCTTCAGTGCACAAGAATTACAACTAATATTGTAAAGGTATTGAGGGTAAGGGATGTAAACCCCAATAATGTGTCATTCCCAGAGGTTGAATTTACCCACAATTGTGGTGATTGCTTCGTGTATTCAGATTGCAGAGTAATCAGAGTTTATGGATGTCAATAGGCCCCCCATTGGCTGCCAATTTTTGTTTCTCCTAGGATTGCATTTATTGAGTTCATATGGAAATTAATGTGGATTGAGAGGTAGTGGGTTAGGCTAAAGAATAAAGGGACTCATATGCCAAGATGCACTATGTATGGTAATTTTATTATTGGTTATGATGCAATTGAAAAGATGCATGATTTTTTGAAAGATACCTACTGCCTTCAAAGTGGAAAGGCAAGGATGTATAATCCTGAAGTCTATATCAATGAAATGAGAACAGTTAGGATGAAGATGAGAAGAGTATATCATGAGCATAATGAATATGAAGATCTGATAAGAAATTGCTCCCCCCGAGAAGCATTAAATAGAAGAAAAATGTGGGACATTCTCAACAGAATGGAGAAAGAGAGAAGAGAGACCTTGATTTCAAGGGATTTTGTTAAAATATCCAAAATGATTTTGTGAGAATGACTTGTAAATTTAAAAGTTTTGAACAAATTATTTTTGAGGCACAAGTAGGGGAGTCATCTGGATAGAAGCTTGAAGAAAGGCCTACATATGAACCCCCAAAAGATGCACCAATTGATAGGAAGGGGAAGAAAATTATGATAGGAGAGTCCTCCAAGTCAACCCTTCCTTAGCCAACACTACCAGGAAGCCAAATTCCCTTAGAACAAAGGAAATAAGTGGATAAGGGTAAGGTTGTCCTAGTTGACTTTATAGAAATTTTTTATGAAGAAGATGATTCTAGGGTTCATCCACCTTCTCCTCCTCGAGATACATTTCAAGATTCATATTTTGTAGAGGAAGCATTAGATGCAGATAGGAAAATTGTCCAAGTACGGTCCCTAAGGAGGATGCCAATGATGAAAGAATTCTTCCTACCTCGTAGTTTTTGTCTGATGATGATTTCATCAAGACCCCAAAGTTTAAAATTTTTCAGTTGGATTTCGAGATAATGAGCATGACAAAAGATGAGATGGAAAATTTTGATAGGAAGAATATAAATATCACTCTCGATGAGGCCAAAAAATTGGTTAAGGCAAGTGGCATGATGCTGGTCCTAGGCCCAGCCTAGGACATAGAGAAAATTTTCATATTAGACCAAGTCATGAAGCAAAAAAACCATTTTTATGCTAGATAATTTGGCACAAATGGCATTGGATTTAACCCCAGTATAAAGGAATTAGCACAGTGGTCAAAGGATCCCAACACAGACAAGCCTAGACTTTTGTATGGGGTGGAGGAAAAGATGGGAGACACAATTGTAAGGATATTGAAAGATACATCAGCAATTGAGGCTACTACAATTGCCTTCCACTCCTCTTATTTTGCAAAGGTAGCTTCTGAGGATGAAGAAAGAAAACATGATGTACTGAAAAAGGCAACATGTAGCCTTAAATGCTAGTTTCAATCAATTGTATATAAAGAGTGCCAAGTTGAGGAAGGAAAGACCAAAAAGAGATGTTGCTGTTGTTGTTGTAATAGAACAATGACCATAGGGACAACAGGCACAAATTGGACTTGGTGAGTCAGAGGATATTCCCTCTTCTTTAATTTTGGATTTTGAAAGAATAACTTTCAAGAATAAGGCATTGTCCACAATCATAAAAAATAGGGACAAAAAGTTGAAATAAATTAAAGATGCGGGGAAGGAAAAAATGCCTGACTATAAGGAAAGATACAATTTTGCATTTGATTAGCCAAATGATGAATAAATTGGATAAGGTGCATGACTCATACCAACATATTTTAGAAGTTTATAGGCAATTGCATGGCCTAGTTTCATTCTTTCAGCCTCTTAAAGCCATGTGGTAGCCCAGGGCCACAATTTTGAAAGAAATATTCTTGGCAGTGAAAAAATTGACCTTTGCTCCCTCAATTATTGGACCCACATGGAATAGCTACAACACAATGATTAGGGAGACCCCTCATGTGGAGAGCTGAGAAGTAGCCTTGAAAGAGAAAATTAATTCTTTTAGTGGTCTTAAAAAATGGGATATTCCCATGATTTTGAATAAAGATAATCAAGTGAAGGATTTAGAAGTGTGGAAAAGTGACTTGAAGAGGAAATGAGGTCATCATTGTACCAACTAGTATGAGAGACCCCACACAAAAGGACACTTATTATTTGATTATTGACATAATTTTGGAGATTGATTCATCATACCAAAAATTTGTTGCTGAGGTAGGAAATGTGTTGGACAACAAAACAAAGGAAGCACTGAATAAATTGCAGGAATTGAAAGCCTTTAGTTGGCCCACCATCACACAAGTAGAGAGATGGCATAAGGAATACTGCACACTTGAAGAAGAGCACTCAAAAGAAGAATATCTCTCAATGTTAGATTTTGTTTTCCTCAATTCTTTTTACAATTTTTGCACTTTTGCCTCACAATTAGCATATACCTCTTGAGGATAACGCCACTTTCAACATCAAATTTTGAATTTTGGACAAGGACAAGAGCTAAGACAAGACCCGAAGCTTTGTTGCTCCCTTATTTCTATGAAAGGGAATTTAGGGTCATTTGCAAAGGGTTCTGAAATGTTGTATTTGGGCAGGTAGATAGAATTGAATTTGTTTTCATGGAGTCTATGTTTGATGAATTGTGAAATGGCATTTTCAGAGAATTAATGAAAATCTTACTATGGTTTGTCTATAATGCCCCTCCCTTGTTTAGACATTGTTTTCTTTTCTATTTGGACCTTTGGTGACTTTTTAGCTTTATATGTGGTTGGATGATATTCTTTGTTATGACGACTTGGATTGGGATACTATGATATGTGTTTTGGATTTGATAGATTCTATTTATGCATTATGTTTTCATGGATGTTTAGATGTTAGATTTAATTTATGAGTATTGGTTATGGATGTTAGATGTTAGACTTTATTACAAATATTGATTATGGATGTTAGTGCATGATAAATAATTTAAATGAAAATTTAGTGCGTGATAAATAATTTAAAGTATGTGTGTGATATATAATAATAATTTAAAGTATGTGCATGATAAATAATAATAATTTAAAGTATGAAGTTAGTGTGTGATAAATAATTTAAATGAAAATTTTTATTGTGTTAATAAATTTGGCATTTAATGGATTATGATCAAATTAATATTGGCTTTTTTGTTCAATTAAATAAATAGAAGGCTTGGTTATTTAATAAACCAATTTGCTTGTATTTTTTTGAGAATAAATTAAATTTATAATATGAAATCATATTATATTTAAAATAAAATAAAAACTTGCAATTTCATTTCATTAAGTGCTTTTTGGGAACTCTCTAGGAATGGAAAAATTTTGGCAGGGAAGTTTCTTTCCTGGGGTAATGAGATAGAGTTGGGATTTTGAAAAACTTGGAAGGGATTTCTGGAAAATATAAAGAGGATGAAATGTAGGATGGGGTGATGATGTATGGATTTTTTTCTTGAGGAAATGTATTTTGATTTTGGGGGTTTATTGAAAGAGAAATTCGAGGAATTAAAAAGGGAGGATTAGCTTGTCGAGTGGATTGCATCGTTGGATCGTGTGGCTTCATCAGTAAATTCCATACCAGGATAGCGATCCGAGGTAGGAAAATTCTAATCTCTTCTTTCTTTGTGTTTGCATGCTTCTCCAGGAAAATTTTGGGTTTTAACTTCTTTTCCCAAACTAGTTTGTAAAAAAAATGAAATGGGTATCTGGGAGATTATTCATGTAAATATAATTGAGGATCTTTATTTTCCTTTTAGAATTTTATTTTGGAAAAGAATTTGGGATTTGGGTTTCTTTTATTCATGACCGTGAATTTAAATTCTTAATCTTGATCTATGTTCTTTTTTTTAACCAGAGAGGGTAGAAATTGTTTCTTTACTGTGTGTAATGAATTATTATTTACTCTGTATATAATATTTGTTATTAGAAGTTCATTTGTACACATACATACATACATACATACATACATACATACATACATATATATATATGTATATATATATATACATATACATACATATATATGTATATATACATGTATATGTATGTACACACACACACAGACACACACACACACACATATACACACATATACATATATATACATACATATATATATATATATGTATATATATATATATGTATATATATATATATGTATATATATATATATATGTACATATACATATGTATATGTATGTACATATACATATGTATATGTATGTATATGTATACATATATACATACATATATGTATGTATATGTATGTGTGTGTGTATATATATATATTTGTATGTATATATACATACATATATAAATAAATATATGTATACATACATATATGTATATGTATATGTATATACATACATATATGTGTGTATATATATATGTATATATGTATATATATGTATACATACATATATGTATATGTATATGTATATACATACATATATGTGTGTATATATGTATATGTATATACGTACATATATGTGTGTATATATGTATATGTATAGACATACATATATGTATATGTGTATATATACATATATATATACATGTATACATATATATATGTATATATATATACATACATACATATACATACATACATACATACATACATACATACATACATACATACATACATACATACATACATACATACATACATACATACATACATACATACATATATATATATATACATATATATATATATATATATATATATATATATATATATATATATATATATATATATATATATATATATATATATATATATATATATATAACAACGTTAAGAAACCGTGGGGGAAAGACATAGTTGTCTTCCACATGTATAATTTAGATTCATTCTTATCCTACTTTAGCTTTAAACATTATTAAATAGTTAAAAAAATAAATTATTTCACCTTTTTATGGTTAAGTTAGTCTTTTCCTCTAGGGTTTCTTGGCGGGGCATTACATTTGGTATCAGAGCCCAAGTTCTAACACTGGGTACTTTGGTTTCATATGAGCAAATTTAATTACCCTAGTTGCTTGACCTGGTAATTGTGCTCCCCTTTCAGTATTCTTGTTTAGTAATCTCAAACTCTCCCGTTTTGTGTTTTTTAGGAAATGTCGGGTAGAGGTTGAGGATGAGGTCGAGGTAGGGGTGTGGATGCGGTCGTATGGCCACTCGCTAGAACCCTTCTCCTCATGAGTTCCATGATAGTGTTGGCGATGAGCAACAACTTTCATAACATCATAGTGAGCAGAGGGGTGAGGGACAACCTAGTGGTCAACATGGTGGTTAGTAGGAGCTTGAGGGAGTTCATATATGTCAGTTACTTCAGGAGGTTCTTGTCTGACTGGGTCTAGGACAGGGTAAGGTTCATCAAGAAGACTTTCAGCATGGGGAGTGACATTAGTCTGAGCACATTGTTAGAGAGAGAGAGAGAGAGAGAGAGAGAGAGAGAGAGAGAGAGAGAGAGAGAGAGAGAGAGAGAGAGAGATCACTGTTGGCAAATGCACACTCCAATGAGAAATTATAGGTGATTGAAGGTATTGTCATTGATGACAACCTTTTAATCATGTGATACCGGCAGGCAGACACAAGCACCAACACCGGTAGGCTCTACACCAACACATAGAACACCGACAACGAAAAGGAAGAATATTGGCATCCTGACCGACAATAATTTTGTATTAATGTATTTTGTAATTAATTGTAAAATCTTTTGTAAGACGACATGGCGGATTGTAATATGACTCATATATGTATGAGATCATTGTAGATCATTTTTGTAGATGAGATAGGATGCGAAGTACGGAAAAGTAATAGCATACCTAATATGTTAATTGTTGGTTAAAGGTTTATGTTGTAGCAGAGCTTAAACCAGTACTGAATCTAGCATAGCAGATGCTAATCTGAAGCAGTACAAGATATTGGATTAGTATAATCCATTTTTGTAAGTCAGTGTGACTTCTTTTGTAATTGAGCAGTGAGCTCTAGGCACTTGGCCTTCTTGCATGTGTAGGCCCCTATTGTAAGAGTAATATTCCCTTATTGGCTAGTAAGTGAATATTGTGGGTCACAAATCCCATCGAGGTTTTTCCCACACCGGGTTTCCTCGTTAAAATACTGTGTTATGGTGTGCTTCTCATGTTCTTGTTGTTGTTCTTATTTACTGCATTATTTCTAGTTTACCGGTACTCAGTTTTAATATGCTTTTCATGTTTTAAATCAAGTAATTTGATAGACCGATTAGATATTGATTCACCCCCCCTCTCAGTATCTTTGGGAATCCTAACAATCACCCAAGAGGAGAGAGGATGCAGGGGATCAAGAGGCCATTTTAATAGGACATATGAGGGATCTTCTGAGGTCCCTTCCTCCTACCTTTGATGTCTCCGATAGTGGTTTGGAGGTAGAGACTTGGTCGATAGACTTGGATCAGTGTTTTTCCATGCACCCTTATGGCAGCAACACCAAGGTGAGGTGCACCATCATGTACCTTAGAGGATTTGCATCTACATGGTGGCAGCTGAAGGAACATAAGAATAATGTGGATATAGCCTCGATATCATGGGAACTATTTCTTGAGAGATTCAGGACTCACTTTTTATTAGATCAGTGGAGGAAGTGTCGCGTCGATGAGTTCCATGAGTTGAGACAACTGGCGATGACAATGGAACAGTATGAGCACAAATTCTTTGAGCTTAAATAGTATGCCAGTATTGGTAATGATGAGAAGATGTTATTTCAGCACTTCATTAGGGGTTTTAATGCCCGCATTAGTGGAGGAGTCTGTGTATTCGAACCAAAAACCATGGAGGTGGTTGTAGTAAAGGCTCATTTGGTGGAACATAATTTGACCTTGGCACTGGGTGGACAAACACGGGTTTAGATTGGTAGTGCACCACCCAGAGGATTTGGGACTAGAGGTGGTCAATCTTAGGTAGTCATTTCCTTTAGAAACTTTCAGACAATTGCTAAGGGTGGACAACAACAACAATCCCATCTGAAATAGAAGATCTTTTAGGGTCATCATGGGGGCAACCCCTAGTACAGGAAGGAATTGGCAGTGGGCCAAACATATTTCCACTGGTCAGCCTTCTCAGAGTGCACCACAGGCTTCTAGAAAGGATAGTTATTAGTAGTCCAGTGCACCTTCTAGAGGTAGAGGGTTTAGTAGAGGCAGTATTTTCTCTTGTGGATAGTATAGTCACATAGCTGCTTATTGCCCTCAGAGATCATCTCAAGAAGCTAGGCATTTGGGCCTCTTCTTTACCACAGTTGATCTTCGTGTGATTCCTTTGGGGTCTTATGGAGTGGTTTTGGGGATGGATTGGTTGGATTCCCATCGAGCGTGTGTTGATTGTTGACAAAAGATAGTGCAGTGTTTGGATGATCATGGCAGGAGTGTTGAGATAGTAGGAATACAAAGACCCATATCCCTCTGCATGATCTCTGCTATGCAACTTAAGCGGTGTTTGCGTCAAGGGTGCCAACTATTTGCAGTCTCTCTTGAGGATTTAGATGAGGAGACATGTCAAGAAGTTACTTTGGATAGTCACCCTCTTCTTCAGGAGTATGTCGATGTGTTCCCTAAGGATATTCTCGGTATGCAACCAAAAAGGGATATAGACTTTCGCATTGATTTGGTACCTGGAGCAGAACCCATTATGAGAGATCCATACTAGATGACCACTCAGGAGTTGAGTGACCTGAAGTTGCAGCTGAAGGAATTGTTGGCCAAAGGCTTCATTCTCCCTAGTGTTTCCCCATGGGGTGAGTCAATCATTTTTGTGAAGAAGAAGGATGGTTCCCTTTGGCTTTGTATCAATTATGGATAGCTGAATAAAGTGACAATTAAGAATCAGTACCCTTTGCCCAAGATAGATGATCTCTTCGATCATATAAAGAGGGCCTAGGTGTTCTCTAAGATTGATATGAAATTAGGGTATCATCAGTTGTGCATCCATCAGGTAGATATCCATCAGACAACTTTCCGCACCCATTATGCACACTATGAGTTCATAGTGGTTCCATTTGGGTTGACGAATGTGCCTTCAATGTTTATGAGCCTTATGAATGGGGTTTTTCACACTTATCTGGATCATTTCATGTTGGTTCTTTTGGATGATATTTTGATATACTCCAGAAATATGGAGGAGAATGAGGACCATTTGCGGCAAGTACTTCAGTGTTTGAGGGAGAACCAGTTGTATGCCAATTTGGCTAAGCATGAGTTTTTTCAGACTGAGGTGAAATACCTTGGACATGTGATATCAGGAGAGAGCATTTATATAGATCCTTCTAAGATCCAAGCTATTGAAGATTGGCCAGTGCCGACTAATGTGTCAGAGGTTCTAAGCTTTATGGGCTTGGCCAATTACTATCGATGTTGTGTTCAGGCTTTCTCTAGGATATCACATCCGGTCACTTCCCTTCAGAGAAAAAGGAAGAAATTTGTATGGATAGAGTAGTGTGAGGTAGTCTTTCATACTTTGAAGGAACGTCTTGTCAGTGCACTGATTTTGGCAGTTCCTGATCCATCTCAAGATTTTGTGGTTTTTACAGATGCCTCTTTAGAGGGTAAAGGAGCAGTGTTGATGAAGGTTGGATGCGTGATCGCCTATGAGTCTCGCAAACTCAAAGATCACGAGTTGAACTATCCTACTCATGACTTGGATTTGGAAGCCGTAGTTCATGCCTTGGTTTGGTGGTGACAGTTTGAGTTGCACAATGATCACCAAAGTCTACAGTATATCTTTACACAACCAAACTTTAATGCCCATCAATGTAGGTGGATGGAGATCCTCTATGAATATGATTTTGAGGTCTGTTATGTTCAGGGGAAGGAGAACATGGTGGTGGATGCTTTGAGTCAGAGGTAACATGTGATTGTAGGGTTGTCTCTTATGGTGGATTTGAGAGACCAGATTATTGAGGTTCTTTCACAGGACACATGGTATCATAAGGTCAGAGCCAAATCAGAATTTGGGAGGCCATTGGAGGGTAGATATGCAGGTTATGTCTTTGAGGCAGATGGTCTACTTCAACATCTTGGACAGATTTGCGTGCCTCCATTAGAGGGTCTTCACAAGTTGATTATGTCTGAGGCTCATTGTGCACCTTATTCGGCACACCCTGGTGTCAAGAAGATGCATGCAGATTTGAGACAAATTTATTATTGGGCTGGTATAAAACAAAAAATAGATTATTCCCAACTGGTTAAAACCCCAGGTTTCATTGATAAATACCATGATATTTATGATCCTATAATCCATGGTAGGTGAAACACAAAAAATAGATTTTCATGTGAGAATAAGGCCACAGGGGGCAGGGCATGAAATATTTTCTATAATAAAATATTAAGACAAAACATAAATAAAACTACAACATGGGATGTTGGATTGGGACGCATGATGTTACCTAAGGTTTTCCCTTGCCCAAAAATTGTCATGGTCTACGCCCAGAATTATGATGAAAATAGAAAAGGAATTGTTAATAAAAACATCCAAAAGGAAATTTAATCCATTATCGAGGAAGAATTTAAAAGTTTGTTGGACTTAGGGTTTGGAGTAGAAGAATTTGGAAACTCAAACATCCATATTGACCTAGAAAATCTTTCTTGTGATTATGAAGCAATCAATGAAGAGGAGAAAAATAATTATCTTGAGCAAAGCTATAACAATGGATGGTGTCCAATTGGATCAAAATCATAAGCCTCCTTATAAAGGAGATATTTTTGTTGCATGGGTTCAAGATACTATTGGCATGCTAACATTTTGCCTCAGATTGGAAAATAATAAGGAAGTGGGTGCAAGCCTCCTTGAAATGGCATTTAATATCCATTGTGTTATTCAACCTATTAGATATGATTTTGTTGAGCACTTTGTTCAATCCATGCACAAACAATTTGTAAGGATTAAAAGAGGTTCCTCTAAGACATTTAGGTTTACAACCTACTTGTGCCATCTTCTTCTAGTGAAATTGTAGACACCTAAATTTGTCCATACCCAACCACACTTGAGTCTTGACCTTGTCCCATTCTAGCCAATTAAATAAATATTTATTATTTATTTAATTAATCCTTTATCTTAACCCACCACCTTTAATTAAATAAATTTAAATTTATTTAATTAAATTTTATCCATCACCCTTAATTAAATGAATCTACATTTATTTAATTAAATTTAGTCTTCACCATTAATTAAATAAATTTACATTTATTTAATTAGTCTAACCTTGTCCTACAAATCCTCCTACTAAATCAATTATTTAATACCTACATAATTAATTGATTTAAGCTAATTAACCCTCTTACCAATTTCCCTATTATTAAATTCATCCACTCATTCTCTCTCCTCATGTCACATCCTCCTAACTTGCCCACTTGCACCATAATCCCTCATTACCTCACCTAATCCCCTCACTAATCATGTGCACATTCCTAATCTCCAAGATTAGAAATGAGTCAACAACATGCCATAAATGGCTCTCCCATCTCACCTCCCAACTTTAAATGCCACCCACTTTTGTCTATCCAAGAAATGTTGAATTTCTTGAATCTCCCCATGCCCTCTCTTCCCAAGGAATTTTTAATTCCTTTTTATCGTTTATTCTTCCAAGAATTCCTATTTCTAAGGAATTTTTAATTCCTTGTTTCTCTTCCCAATGTACTTGGGATCTCTTCCCTATGACCTTGAGGAGTGTGGAGTGAAGGAATGCCTTTATGGCTAAATCTCTTGGATCTCCCACTTGTCCCCTCCTATCAGATTCAATTCTATCCCTTCATCATCTTTTAATCTCCACCCTCCATTTCAAATTTGAAAATCTATAAATGGAGGCCACTTCTCTCATTTTAACCATTTCTTCATATGCTATCCTTATAATGTCCATTTCATCACTCAATCATCCTTATCACACTGTCATGTTGTTGGATCAATGATCAATCACATTCAACCAATCATCATCATATCAAGCTACTTATCATTTTGAGGTTTGCATGTGTTTGTTTGTATAGGCTAAGTTTATATGCATATTCCTTTTATAACATTTGCATGCATTTAGAAATATCATGGAACATTCGAGACCAACAATCTTTAGATTTAGGTGTATAAAGATGATGAGGCAAGAACAGTGTGTCCAATATATGAATGGACCACTAAGATAAGGATGCATGATAAGAGAAGGAACTACGATCATTTTGTAGACTTCTTTTTGGCTCCAATGCATCATGCAATTATAAACACTCCATTGCCTAGATTTACCAAGTCTTGTAGAGATTGCATTCAACTAGAACTTGAAACACAATTGGCTGATTTGTTCCTCATGGAAGAATATATTGTGTTGAGGTTTTATGGATCAGGAGTAGAACCCTACAAACTTCCAATACATGTGACAGACAGGGTTTTTGCATTGGAATATGTAGAACAAATGGGGACTACAAATCAACTCTACCTTTTTAGTTAGCAAAAAAAGAGCATATTTCCTTTGTTACCTTTTTCATGTGGAGGGTTCACATTTGAGAGAAAAGCATTCAGCGTGGTACATAAAAATTTTATTTTTTAAGTTTAAATGTTGGCAGTTGTGATGAATAATGATGAACAACAGATACCCTAACTGGTACTGAGAGGGGGGGGTGAATCAGTACAGGCAAACACTTTCCTTGACAACTTATCAAGTTAAAGAAATATCAACTATCTTCATTATTGAGCTTAACCATGGCAATACCAGTTAAACATAGTAAGACTTCATACATCATATACTGATAAGTCTGAACACTTCAAATACATTCAATACTTGATAATAACTTTACCCATAAACATATGCATGTGGTATACCAATAATACCATAACCTATTAACTCTGCATGCATAATCTTTCAAACAAAGAATACATAATCATCACATGAAAAATGCATAACTCATGACACACATATTTTTCACGTGGAAACCCAAATGGGAAAAACCACAGTGGGGATGAATACCCACAAGCTTGATTTTGAACTCTTTTGAAGCTCACTCTGTTAGGAGCCTAGTCCGTTTAAAGACTTTTACAATAAGGTTCTGCTAGGAACCGATCTTGTTAAAGATCACCTGGTTAAGGGATGGCTATATACCCTGTTAAAGGTTTAAACCCTGTTAGAGGTTACCTCGCTAGAGGATTTGAAGAACTCAATGATCTTGAGTCACCTGGTTAAAGGATTTACAATAAGCCTATTAAAGCTACCCGATAAAGGGATTTTCCAACTGTTGAAATGATTAGAAGACAACAGGTAAAATTTTGATCTAATAACACTACATGCTAAGGCAGATCCTTTTCAGTTCCTCTACTTTGCAATCACACTCTGCAGTTTTCCTCTTATTGGTCTAGCAAGTATCTCATCACTCGGATACACACACACAACATTTGCCAACAACTTAAAACAACAAGTATAATCGATCTTCTAGACAACAATTAGATCGGTGACATAAACCCTAAACCCTAAGCATCTTAGGTTTACAACACAAGCTATCCAATACTGACCATTGAAACACTTTGCATAGAGCAATACAATCTTAAATAGATCACAATACAATCTACATCATTCATTCTTCACCGCATATGGGAATCAGTAACTCATCACGCTTTCTTCTCATACCGCTAAGAATAATGTTCATTCCCGAGGTAGACATTTAATGCAATCGATCTTCATATGCAAGATCCTCAAAGAAATCCTTCACGTGCACAAAGATGATGTGGCACCTCGATCTCATTCACATCTCTTAGCTAACTCATTATAGAGTATCATCGGTTGCATCGTACAAGTTGGATTGCCAAATCGGAAACCCTAGAGCTAAGACTACCAACCGGTAGTCACACTTAGTGAAACCCCGACACCGGTTCACAACATCTCTTCATACCTCTTCATACCAGTTCACCAACTTATTTTATACCAGTATACTTATATCTATTGACATCAATGACAACATACATTATCATCATATCAACATGCCGGTTCATCATATGCCAACAATATCCAACAATCTCCCCCTTTGGCATTGATGGCAATACTCAGTGTAGCATTGCAACTATAAACATCATAGACCAGTGTATCTTCATCATCTAATATCTTCTCCCCTATACATAAGATATCTTCTCTCCCTTTGACAACAATACCAAAGTCGAGGCACAAGCTTCCATAATCTATTATGTTGCTCCCCCCATGGAGTAGCATCCTTCAACACATCAGTCCTAAAAGATTTGACACTATTGTTCCTGACTGATGCAGAGAACACAACTTTTAGTCAACTTCATGAAGGGGCATAACCCCTAATTCACCTCTCAAATAGGTAAGTGTAGTGTTTGGTAAGGGCTTAGTGAATATATCTGCTAGTTGCTCCTTACTGGAAACATGTTGAAGTACAACTTCCTTATTCTGAACTTTCTCTCTCAAGAAGTGATATTTAAGCTCAATGTGCTTAGTTCTAGCATGCAATACTGGATTCTTGGAAATATTTATTGCAGTTGTGTTGTCACAAAATATATTCACCGGTTCAGATACAGGTACTTTGAAACCTTCCAATACATGTTTCATCTAGATTGCTTGAGTGTAGTTCATAAATGTTGCCACATATTCTGCTTTAGCTGTAGATTGGCAAGTACAACTCTGCTTCTTACTCATCCACGATACTAGTCTTCCACAAAGAAAGAACGCTCCACCGGTTGTGCTCTTTCGATCGTCCACATTACCTGCCCTATCGACATCGGTATATACTTTGAGGTTATAGTCACCACTATATGGATACCACAACCATAGTCAATTGTTCCTTTTGGATATCTAAGAATCCTTTTGACTACTACTAAGTGGGATTCTCTAGGACATTTCTAAAAATGAGCTACGATGCCCACTGCATGAGCAATATCTAGTCTGTTGTGCACCACATAGTGCAACTTACCGATCATTGGCCGGTACTCCTTCTTGTTCACCAATGCTGAATCAGCTTCCTTAGTTAGTTTATAGGTGGTCACCATCGGTGTACTAACCAGTTTTCTTTCCTCCATGCCAGAAGTCTTCAATACCTCTTTACATACTTGGACTGGGTAATAAAGATACCATCTTTCAATTGTTGAATCTGTAAACCAATGAATAATTTTATCTCTCCAATCAGAGACATCTCAAACTCTTTCTTCATTTCATTTGCTAACACATGACTCATTTTATCATCTCCTCCAAAAATGATGTCATCTACAAACACTTCATAGATCAGAATCTGATCATCTTCTGACTTCAAGTAGATGTTGCTATCCTCACTTGTTCTCTGAAACCCAATCTTCACAAAATGAGAGTGTAATCTTTCATACCATGCCCTAGGTGCTTGTTTCAGTCCATACAGGGCTTTGTGTAATCTACACACCATGTCACTATCTTCTGATAAGGCAAACCCTTTTGGTTGCTCTATATACACTTTCTCTTCTAGGATTCCATTAAAAAATGTAGACTTGACATCCATCTGATAAACCTTAAATCCCTCAAATGTTGCAAATGCAAGTAGCATTCGAACACCTTCTAGTCTAGCCATAGGAGCAGGGGTTTCTCCATAGTCTTCTCCCTCCGCCTGAGCATATCCCTTGCATACAAGCCTAGCCTTATTTCTTACAACTATGCCTTCTTCATTCAGCTTATTCCTGAAGACCCATTTCGTACCTATGACATTTTTATGTTCTAGTCTGGGCACCAAAGACCATGTTGCATTCTTTTCTATTTGGTCTAGCTCCTTTTCCATTGCTTTAATCTAGTCTCCATCTGTAAGAGCTTCTCTGGAAGTCTTGGGTTCAAATTCAGAAATCATTCAAGAGTTCTCCTTCACTTTTCTTCCTCTGAGTATCCCTACATCTTTATCTCCTTTGATTTGCTTCGGATCATGATGCAGCTTCACATATCTAGGAATGAATCTAACCTGATCTGCTATATTTTCTTCTTCTCCTTCACTTACCTCTTCTTCTTCTCTTACTGTAGCTTCTACCGGTACAGGAACACTGAGATCTTTACAAGTTTCTTTCTTAACTAGTTCCCAAAAGGCTATACCCGGTTCATCTTCCACTTCTTCACTGCATGTTTCCTCAGGTTCCTCAGGGGATTCATCAACCCTGACATTGATACTTTCAATAATTTTTTGAGTTCTATTGTTGTAGCACTTGAGAGCTTTGCTCTTGGTGGAATATCCCATAAATATTCTTTCATCACATTTTGCATCAAACTTGCTCAGATGCTCACCTCTCTTGATATAACACATACTACCAAACACTTTAAAGTAACTCACAATGGGAGTCTTCCCAATCTAGTACTCATAAGGGGTTTTATCTTTGCCTTTCGTGATAAGTACCTAGTTCATTGTATAGACTGCAGTGCTCACCGCATCTCTCCAAAAAGTGTGAGCAACCTTTCCTTGGATCAGCATAGTTCTGGCCGCTTCGACTACAGTCCTATTATTTCTTTCTACTATGCCATTCTGTTGTGGTGTCCTTGGGGCAAACAACTACCTCTTGATACCATTATCTTCACAATATTTATTGAATTCATCAGAAGTGAATTCTCCTCCCTGATCAGTTCTTAGGCACTTTATCCTTTGGCCACTTTCCTTTTCTACTAATGCTCTGAAGGCTTTGAATTTTCCAAATGCTTCAGACTTTTCTTTCAAGAATGTGACCCACATCATTCTTGAGCAGTCATTAGTAAGAATCATTAAATACCTATTTCCCTAAATACTTCTAGTTTTCATAGGACCACACAAATCAATATGCACAAGATCTAGTAAAGTTTCTGCTGAGAAGGACTTACCTTTAAAATTTGAGGAAGACATCTTCCCAAGTTGACATTCTCTACGCAAAGAATTCTCAAGTTTGTTCAGCAAAGGTAATCCTCTTACCGCCTTGATCTTACTGGCTTTAACAATATTGTCAAAGTTCATATGACAGAGTCTCCTATACCATATCCAACAATCATCAAACATAGCCATCAGACACTGACTGATCTTGGCATTCAACTGAAATAGGTTACCTCAGGTCTGCTTACCAGTGGCAATAAGTTCACCACTCTTTCCAATTATACTGCAGATTCCACCTTTGAACTTCAGAGTGAGTCCTTTGTCATTCAGCTGAGCAACACTTAAAAGGTTATGCTTCAGACATTCTACCCAGTAGACATCATTTGCACTGCTCTTTCCTTCTAGTGAGATGGATCCTTTACCTTTTACCAAGCATGGTGCATCATTGCCAAATCTGACAACACCTCCATCATATTCTTCTAGAGATAGAAACTTTCCCCGGTCACTAGTCATGTGGTGAGAACAACCACTATCAATAATCCACTCATTAGAGTTGTCAATGCGAGAGACAAGTGCTTTCTTATCAGACACTTCTTCCTTTACAGCTACAAGCACTATATCTTCACTCTCTTCATCCTTTGATTCTTCATCAGTAACACCTTCATCTACAACAACAAGACAATTTCTCCTATTTCCTCCTTTATACTTTCTAAACCTCTCCGGTTTATCCTTATTATCACTGTTAGGACAATTAAAAACTATATGTCCTATCTTGTTGTAGGAGAAACATTTTAAAGGAAGCTTACCTCTATATTTACCGGTTCCTTTCGGAAGTCTTTTAGAAAGAAGAGCTTCAAATTCCATCAGAATCTCTTCATCATCCATATCTCTGCATTTTCTAGATTCATAACTGGTACTAGTTTCTTTTCTTTTTCTGGATGGTGCAGAAGATGCTCTAAAGGCTGACTCAGTCTTCTGAATACTACCATCATAGCTATTCAACTCATATGCAATCAACTTAGCAATGATAGAGTCTAAGGATACCTTGGTTTTATCAATAGACCTTAGTTCCAGGATAGCAGCAACTCTGATTGCATAGATTGGTAACAATGATCTCAAGACTTTACTAACAACGGTGACATCCTCAATCATTTCACCAACGCTTTTGATATCTCCAACCACAGTCTTAATCCTATTTCCATATTGCTAAATGGTCTCTCCTTCGACCATCCGCATGTCTTCAAATTTTCCTCTAAGGCTCTCTTCCTTAGCTTTCTTTACATTCTCATCTCCACCATAAATGGTTTCTAGTGCATCCCATACATCCTTAGAAGTGTCCTTGTCTTGTACATCAATAAACTCAATATCTGACAAGCTGTTGATAAGGGCTTCCATGACTTGCCCATTTTACCAAATCTCTCTCTTCTAATCATCGGTCAGAGTGCCAATGGGAGTCACATAGGCATTCTCAACATAGCTCCAGTGTTGAGCACCCATAATTTTGATGTAAATCTTCATTATGTCCTTCCATATCTTGAAGTTATCTCTATTGAACTTAGGACCTTCCCTCTTCATCATTACAATAGGATCTTTTACCTCAAGTGATTAAGCTTATATCACCGAGGACCTGTAGGTGCTCTAATACCGATTGATGAATAAGGATGAACAACATTACCCTAACTGGTACCGAGAGGGGGGGGGTTGAATCAGTACAGACAAAAACTTTCCCCGACAACTTATCAAGTTAAAGTAATATCAACTATCATCCAGTTGTCTTCATTACTAAACTTAACCATGGCAATACTGGTTAAACATAGTAAGACTTCAAACAACATATACTGATAAGTCTGAACACTTCAACTACATTCAATACTTGATAATAAATTTACCCATAAACATATGCATGTGGTATACCAGTAATACCATAACCTATTAACTTTGCATGCATAATCTTTCAAATAAAGAATACATAATCATCACATAAAAATTGCATAACTCATGACACATATTTTTCATGTGGAAACCCAAATGGGAAAAACCACGGTGGGGATGAATAACCACAAGCTTGCTTTTGAACTCTTTTGAAGCTCACTTTGTTAGGAGCCTAGTCCGGTTAAAGACTTTTACAATAAGGTTCTGCTAGGAACTGATCTTGTTAAAGATCACCTGGTTAAGGGATGGCTATATACCCTGTTAAAGGTTGAAACCCTGTTAGAGGTTACCTCGCTAGAGGATTTGAAGAACTCAATGATCTTGAGTCACCTGGTTAAAGGATTTACAATAAGCCTATTAAAGCTACCTGGTAAAAGGATTTTCCAACTGTTGAAATGATTAGTAGACAACAGGTAAAACTCTGATCTGATAACAACACTACATGCTAAGGCAGATCCTTTTCAGTTCCTCTACTCTACAATCACACTCTGTAGTTTTCCTCTTACTAGTCTGGCAAGTATCTCATCACTCAGATACACACACACAACATTTTCCAACAACTTACAACAATAGACATCATCGACCTTATAGACAACAGTTAGATCGGTAGCATAAACCCTAAACCCTAAGCATCTTAGGTTTACAACACAAGCAGTCCAATCCGGACCATTCAAACACTTTGCATTGAGCAATACAATCTTAAACAGATCACAAGACAATCTGCATCGTTCATTCTTCACTGCATATGGGAATCAGTTTCTCATCATGCTTTCTTCTTATACTACTAAGAAGAATGTGCATTCCTGAGGTAGACATTTAATGCAATCGATCTTCATATGCAAGATCCTCAAGGAAATCCTTCATGTGCACAAAGCTGATGTGGCACCTTGATCTCATTCACATCTCTTAGCTAACTCATCACAGAGTATCATTGGTTGCATCACACAGGCTGGATTGCCAAATCGGAAACCCTAGAGCTGAGACTACCAACCAGTAGTCACACTTAGTGAAACCTCGACACCGGTTCACAACATCTCTTCATACCTCTTCATACTGGTTCACCAACTTCTTTTATACCAGTATACTTATACCTATTAACATCAATTATACCTATTGACATCAATGACAACATACATTATCATCATATCAACATGTCGGTTCATCATACGCCAACAATATGCAACAAGTTAATGGCAGTATGATCCATGCAACACCATTAAAATAATTGATCACGTGAATAAGAACTCTGCAAGGAAAATCCAACATGAAAGTATACCCTTGTTAGAAATATTGAAAAACAAGGATTCTTGGAATGAGGTAAAAAAAGTGATGGAGGAAACTCGTGTTAAGAAAAGTATTTATCTAGAACATTTGTCAGCACAAATTATGACATTACACCCATAGAGAACAACAGAGAAAGAGATACAAATTAGAATGTCCGATTTTTTTTACAAAAGAGCTGATGTTCCATCTATTAGAAAAAGTATCCCAGATTCTCTATCAAAAGATTGTGTAGAGGCAAAATGGACACAAAACAATTTCAATGATTTTTTATCTATGAGGAATAATCTAGGTGAACCAAAGACTATTGAGACATCCCAGAGGATTTTGAGTTTAGCAAATTGTGAAATATAGAGAATCCCTCTAAAGCATATAATGATAGTGATAATGATAGAAATATTGATAGTGATAATGAGATACCCTCAAGTTACACTTCAACAACTATTGCAGACTCTGCAAAAACATTTATTTTGAGTGGAACCATGAAACAAACATATACTTTAGGGGCAACCATATTGGAAAAAATGGGTTATCAAGGTGGTGGTTTGGGGTCCAAAGGACAAGGACCTTGGACGCCACTAGAGGTAAAATGAAGAAAAATTGTAGATCATTGAGGCATTGGAGTTGAATCAATAGGGGAAGGTAATACTTATACACCCGAACCTCATTTTGTTAGAGCTTCAAATCCTAACACTAAGATTCAATCACAACCAGAACATGGTGGTGAATCAAGTTCTATTGCCACTGGTGGGGATGATATAGGTACTAGTACTAGCTGTGGTCAACAAGTGCAATGACAAAAAAATACACAGACGAGGCCAATAGTAGAAGATACTATACGAAATCCTAGTGATCAAGGCATTCCGAAGAAGCAAAAGGTTATGACAACAATGGCGAGTACAACTCCAACTCCATCAAGTTCCATTGTGAAGGTATTGTTTCCATCTTCTGAATAAACCCCTAAAATGAGTCTAATAACCCGAGCTACAAGTGAGAGTGGGACAAGATTAGGAATGGGTTTTGCAGCTTTTGCTAGACCTCAGAATGAAATAGTTAGAGCCACATGCATACGTGGAGGTGCCTACATTACTGCAAGTGCTATTTCACCATTCAAACATTAAATTGCATTTAGCAACCCCAGATTCTAATTACAATAATTTTGTTGATCAATTTAGAGAGAGAGAAGATAAAAATAAAGAAAATAGCAAGCTAGTGATGAAGGTTGCAGGTAATACAGCTCTAGAGGAACAACCTGCATGAATAGGGTATTTCCCACCTATGACCAAAATAAAAAAATGGAGTACATGGTTGTTATGCCCACAATTCCAAATGAAAATAAACTAGAGAATCAGATTGATCCCTCTCAATATCACGTTAGTACCATCCAAATGGAATTTTCTAGAGTTAAAAATATGGGCAAAATTAATGTGTCAAGAAAGACCAACAAAGTGGTGTACACATAATGTGTCAAGAGAGAGAGAGAAATAAGTTGGAGAGAAAAATACAAAAGTTATAGGAAGACTTAGAAAATGAGAAAGCAAAGAGGAAAGTTGCATATAACAAGAGCAGAGAATTTCAGAAAAGGATAAAAAAATCTACCTCTACATCTACAAGTACAGAGAACAAATAGACATAGGTGGAACTGAATGAGCTGAAGAAAAGCTTAGCTGAAAGTATCAAAAAATTTGATAATGAAAGAGCCTCTTCAGTGAAATTATACAAAAAGATAGGGAATGTCATTGCCTCATCAAAAAATTTACAAAACCAACTGGACCATGAAAAAGAAAGAGAAAATTGGTAGGAAGAAAAAGCAGAGGAAGAATGAAAAACAATGAAAGATTGATACAAGAGCTGCATAAGGCATATAATAAAATTAAATCTTCCAAAGAAAGATTGACTGAATCTTGGAAACAAGCAATGAGGTATATAAACCAAAACATTTGGGAGCAAATAATGCAAAGGACTGATCAATTGTGTCAATTATTTAAATTGGTTGGAAGTATGATAATACATTATGGGAAACTCATTGAAAAATATTGCTCTGAATAGAATCATGAATTCAAGAGAGAAAATTGCAAAAAAAAAATTGCAAACAGTCTACAAAGACAATGAAAAATATTTGGCATCCAAGGGAATTTACAACTGCATTGATTCCTCAGTAAAGGCATCATCAGCCATTCAAAAATGTATGAAACTACAGGAAGCACAAGAATGTCTGGATAAGGTTGCAAAGAAGATGAAGTTGCCTAGAAAGGTATAGAGATTGATAGATCTTGGTTCGTTGAAGAGTTTTGATACAACACAACAATACATTGAAAATGATGCATTCAAAAAAAACCCGGAGGAGAAAATGAAGTTTTATTTGGACCTGTTTCCTAAGGACACAAATGAGGCTAACTTTTTGGGCTTCATCAAACCATTGATAACCTTGAATGCAACTTTGGATGAGCACATTGATGTCAATTTCTACTTCCAATTATGAATTGATAACAAATTTGCAAGTCACTTACTATATGTTACAACAAATTGGACTTCCATCACATGGAGAGTGGAGCATGCTACATAAGCTAATACAATGATTTCATAATATGTATTATATAGTTTTTATTCCCAAATACTTTTAGGTTTTCTTTTTTACTTTCTTTGTAATTTCAAGGATATTGTAATTTGTCATGGCTTGAATTAACTCTGTTTTATGAAAGTGTAATTACTATTAATGTGTCCATGATGCAATTACTAATGCAACACTTTTTTGATTCTTGAACCTTGAATCAAATAAATAATTACTAATGCAACCTTATTCTTGAACACTGAAAAATAGTAGTATGTTAATTTATTAACTTGTAAACAAAAATTTGAAAAATGCAATTGCATATCAATATTAAATGACATTGACAAAAACATAAAATATCATCAAACACATTTAGGATTTTATAATATGAATGATGAAATACATTATGAAGTTAAATTTTAATAAATACCTAGTAACTAATATTGCTAAATCTCTTAAATTTGCCAATTCATCTCATCATCCTGATCATCAAATCGAGAGCTTCCTTGATTCTTGTCTGTGTTTTCTTCACTCTGCATACCTCCACTTAACTGTATCTCAAAACTACTAGTACATGTGTCACTGTCATTCATTTTGTCACTATAAGTGTCCCACGTTGGTTTGAAGTGTTACCCAACCCTCTTCTTTCACATTTGGACTTCTAGATTCCCAATGCCCTTTCATAAGGAAAACTTCAGATATCATACCTAGATGTATACAGTCGCAAGAAATTTTCTAAATTATTGTCTATTTTGTTCCTTATATTTTATTTTAAGAACCCCAAAGCACTAAGAACTCTCTCATCCTCCATTGAATCCAATATCATGCTTTGACATAAATAAGCAAGTTTCAAAAATTCTGATACTGAATCAACCAAAAGTTTTCTCTGACCTATCTTTATCTAAACCTTCATTGTTGATCCCTCTTCAAAGGGGTTGTCCATTTTTTTTCAAATATTCAAAATGATGCCTCATAGTTATTACAAAACGGGTTGATTTCTCTCTAAGAATTCTTTCATTTAAAATTCCTTTTGTAGTTTATCCATTGATTTCTACAGAGTTGCAAAAATTGCCTATCAACGTCATTAGCCTCTGATGATAAGGAACTGTACTGTTTAGTTCCCAATATTGAGGAAACATAATAGACATGGCTTCAAGTAACTCATCATGAGGGAATCATTTTCTAATTTATGAGGAAATAGAAGAGACAATTTTCTTTAGACTAGCAGTTACAGACTCAACAATCTTGCTAAAATCTTCCCTTGTGACACTTCTTGCTTCTTAGGGTGCTTTACTGGTTCCATGATCATGGCAAGGTAGTTCATTGGTATCTCAAATCCACATACACTGACACATAACTCCATGTTTGCATTAAACTAAAAAAAAATTGTTAGGATTGTTCAAATCTGTCATTGTCTGCCAGCTAGCAAATTTTTTATTTACAAATGTTTTTTGTCATTGATAGAGATTATCGAGGACCATGCATGTCATTTTATGTAGCTTAGCATATTTTGCAGTATGCATAGCTCTTTCTTGGGTTTTTTTCACAAGAAGGTTCATTTCCTCTAGCATGGGGAGAAGACCTCCTAAAGTTAAGATTGTCTCTATATCACTTAACCTACGAAGCAGTTCAGGAGCTTTGTCTACTATGTGGTGATGTTTGTACATTACTAATCAAAGATAAATATTTTGAATAAAATCGATGGGTTGGACCATGCAAGGAAATCCATCGAGTATCGACATCCTTAAGAAGCTTGTTCCGATCGGTTATTTCATCGACAAAATTTTGAAATTATGAAAACTGTTTGGGACTTCAACTAAAGTATGAGTAGAGCTCTCTGACTAAATCCACATCATTTTCTACTACAGGATACTTGCTTATAATTTTAAAATCTAGATTCATTCTGTGGGCGATGCAGTGAATGACAGTCATCTAGGCTGAATGAGAAGTTTGTAGCTTTATGCAAAGACCATTACTATGACCTTGCATTACTGAAGCACCATCCACTCCTACACATACCAACTTTTTTTACAATCATCAAGTCATCCATACCTCCACATTCAATTAAAGTGCACTTAGCTAGTTGAAATAGAGTTTCCATTATTGCACTCACCTTCAATTTAGAAACACATAGTAGATGAGGTTGGTGGACAAGATTCTATATAGTATAAACATTCATAGATACCCAAGACATATTATCTATTGTCATAACTTCATCCAAAGACAATGCAATAAACTTAGACTCTTTTTTCTTTTCTTTATATCTTGTTTTTCAACCTTAGCAAAACAACTTGCCCATTCCCATCCACTGCTTACTGACCAATGATTGTTAGAAAAGTTAGGAATGCCCAAAAATTATAATAAATACTAATTTTTAGGTAGTCTATCATAGAATGCCCTTTGATCAAAATATAAAAAACAACACTTAACTAAATAGTTTTTTGCAATTGTGCTACTACCATTGCCTTTCCAAAAATAGCTTCAAGAGAACCTCCACATTCAGCAGGCTTTGCCTGTCTTTTCAAATGTGCATCATATTCTAAGGCACACTTAACATGCTGACATTTCTCCTTTGTTTTCCATCTTATCATTGATTTTTTAATTCCATCTATAATCTAATTTTTGTAAACTTTGCCGATATGCTTTTCTACGGTGTCAAGCTTCAACATCAAGCTCTTCTCTCTTTTATATTTCCAACTACAAATCTTACACCTACATTCTATTGGAGGGTAAACTTTCTTTGGATTCTCCACTGGTTCAATGAATGGATACTTTGACACCCAATCAATTTGAAAATGCCTCGCCATCTCCCACTCCCAACCCATTTTAAATTTGGATTTTCTTTTCCCCTTCCGTACATCATCATCATCATCTACATAATTGTGATCCAAGTCAATTATCTCATTTACCTTAGGTATCTACTAGAACATCTTCTTCATTATCATTTGACATATCACATTCACCACCTTCTTCAATATTCGTTGTAAGTTGTGAATTTGGTAGTTGTCATGATGTAGCTTCATGTTTTTTACCACAAACTTAACCAAAGTATGAAATTAAGGTTCTTCATTTTGTTGGCTTCTCTTGGTCTTCACCATATTTAAGAGACTTACCCTTCTTCCTATTTGGCATATCCAATGAAAGAAAGGCTGCAAAACACTATTGGCAACTACTGCTGCTAGGATATGTTGTTGTCATTGATATCAACATATTCATGTGTTTTGGTGTTCCGATGATTGCAGAGAGTTAAGTTGGTATTTGATCCATTGTGCCTAGGTATGATTAAATATTTGGTTGCAAATTTGGGAGATTGTTTGGGATGTTCATGTGTATCTTCAATTCAGACGGTTCATGATTTGGTGCTCTGCAAGTTATCTTTCTTGTCATAGTTGTTGTTGTTAAGTGTTCTTGAGTATTAGCGTGTTGACTGATGGAGATTTGATTAAGTGGTGTTGGTGCAACTATTGTGGATGGTTCTAAGATGCTTGATGGTGTTTCCTAATTGTGTCCCATTTTTTTGGTGGTTCGCATTGATCATTGTGCATGTTATTGAAGATCTTATGGGTCTGGTGATATTTTCGTGTTCTGCGATATTTTCAGTGATGTAGCATGTTGCAGATGATCTTGGCAATATTTCTAGTGATGTTGCATGTTCAAAGATTTGATTTGGGTCCTTTCTATGTCATCTATGGCATTGTATTGGTCTGATGGTTGATTTATGTATTGTGTGGTGTAATTTTGTAATTAGGTGTTAAAGGTCGAGTCAACCTTGTAGTCAAGGTTGATGATTTGTATAAATAGGTGTTATATTCATGTAATTTAGGTGTCGTGGTTGTGTCTACATTATCAGAGAGTGGTGTATGTGTGAACAAGAAATTTTTTCTTTTGGTGTGTAGTATTGAGCAAAGTGTGTTGCAGGGAAGACAAATGAGATTAACCAGAACTGTCATCAGGCATTAGGAGATGCTATTCTTTCAGTTCATCTAAACCGGATTGTAGTCTGAATGTTATTGTAAGGTAGTGAACCTTCCTTGAGGGTTGTAGTCTTTTGGGTTATTATATTTTGAGCAGTGAGCTCTAGGAAGTGTGCCTGAATGCATGTGCATTCCCCATCGTAATATTTACACATACTACTGCAGAGTATCATCTTATTGTGGGTACATCCCCACTATGGTTTTTCACTTAACTGGGTTTTCCACATCAAAATCTTGGTGTTATGTGTGTTGTTGTTATTGTGCTTATCTTTATTCTTGTTGCAGTTGATCATATTTGAGTTTGTGCTTAAATTGTTTAATCCAATGAAAACTGATTCACCCCCCTCTTAGTTTTCCTTCATTGTTATTGCCAACAAAAACTATCTACTTGTTTAAGAAGCAATAATAGAATATAAGATTCATTGCCCCTGGTACCTAGAATCTAGATGTTGGAGGTCTCCCTACTCAATAAGAATGAACTGAAAATTGCAAACAGATTGAGATGAATAATATTATAACACTTCAAAAAAATGATCACTTACAGTTACGTTTAGATTCTGAATGGGCAACACTAGTAGTCAACAATGCATCAATGGTTGTTCCTAGTCTTTAACTTGGCTATTGATCCAAATTGAGAGCTTAGAATTGACCAAATTGTGTAAAAATAAATATGATCTTTCATACAATCGTATACCAATCCATACTTGGCAAATTCAGTGGGAATTTTAAAGGGTATACAAATATCTGGGAATCCCACTTAATTCTAACACGTCTTATGAAAATCTAGGGCAAATCAAACCTCGTAAAAACATAAAAAACATACACATTTAATTTACAAGGCGATTATGGAATGTCGATTAGGATGGACTTGTAATAGAATTGGTGAAATCAACCCTCCCACAACATTGAATGATTAGTGGTATTGGCAAATTGGGTCCTCATGCAAATTGAACTATTGATGGCTATTGGCGAATATGGCGGTGAATTAAGGTATGCTTTCTAAATTGCAATTGAAAATATTTAATAGATCATTGTGAGAACATAGAATCTATTGGTGAGATCTTTAAATTGTTACAAATAATTAATAGAAATGAAGGCAAATTAAAATGCATTTGACCAAAAATTGATAAATTTGAGGTGATACTGCCACCTCATCTGGTCCAACTTAATCACCAATTTTGAAATGGCTAATACAAATTATTCGCCAATCGATGAATGTTCACCACTAAATTTTTCACTATCCCCTATATGTTGTGGTTTCGCCTCCTACATGTTACAAAGGAAAATGCCTAACATCTCCTATCTTTCAACCTAGTAGACCTTCTCCTATTCCTCCTTTAAAGGAAGAGAAGAAGCCTATGTTTATTGATCCTAAACCTTCATAACCCTTGGCTAAAACTAAAAGAAACTATTGTGCAAGAGAACACCAATAGAGGCATCATTATAAGGCTTGCGAACTTGATTCTCAACCCATTTCCTCCTCAAAAACTCCAAATGTTGATATGATCCCATTCGTCCAGCCTTTGCCCAACCCTAGGTGGGAAGTTCAACCTAAAGCTCCAAGATTAAAAATGCATAAGAAAGGTTATGGTTCATGTTCTATTCTTATTAAAGATTGTATTTTTATTAATCTTGATGAAGAGATGGATGAAAATTATGTTCATGCTAACAATGTTAATGATTCAAGTGATGAATATGAATATGTTGATGTTGACAATGATTTATCTAAACAATTATCAAAAGCATTAATCCTAGCTCCTAGTAATAGACAAAGTGACCCATCATTAGAGAATGGTCCTTGTTTGGAACTTGTGGTAGCTCCATCTATCATGCTCGAAGTTTCTCCTCTTGCATCTTGTCCACCATCCCAAAACAATGTTGAGAAAGATTGGGAGGTAGATGATTTTCTTGATAAGCTTCATTTGTCCCGTAGATTCTCTCTCCTCTCTTGCTTGTTCATAACATTCCTCTATTTGTTTCTCAATTCTTCTATTTGTTGTTCCTAGTGTTCTCTACTTGAGGATGATACAAAGCATTGAGATCTCTTTTGTTCTCTCCCATGTTGATGCAAAAGATGCGCTTCTTCCATTCTGGTTCTGCTTCCTTGGATGAAGTCAATTCAATGCAAACATATATCATGATATACATTATTTATCATAAGAACATACTGACCCTAGAGTTAAGTAGAACCCTTATGTGTTTTGTGATTATTATCCTTTGATTTGTCCTTTATTGGGGGCATATCATTGTGATAATGTGTTTATCTTTTGGATGCATGTATACTACCTTAAATCAATTGCTACCATTATGGCGTACACAATCACTTTAATGTGGGGGCATACACTCCGCTTAATGCTTCACTCTTTTGCATATCTCAATACTCAAGTTACTTTGCAAACTTAGTCTTTTTCTTTGCAATTTTTTTCTTTTCATGACTCATGGTAAGTAAACCTTACTAGGCTAGTATTTATAGTTCTCTTTCTCTCTCTTTCTTATGATGTCTCTTTTATCTTGATTTTGAAGTTGTAAGATACCTAAATTCCAATGGGGGCTTG
This sequence comes from Cryptomeria japonica, assembly GCF_030272615.1. Taxonomy (NCBI): domain Eukaryota; kingdom Viridiplantae; phylum Streptophyta; class Pinopsida; order Cupressales; family Cupressaceae; genus Cryptomeria; species Cryptomeria japonica. Next base: position 195,511,393 of record NC_081409.1, on the reverse strand, counting down.
GTGTGTCTTTCCTCTTGAGCATATTGATAAAATATTTTCAATGTGAAGTTTTGAACTTTACCGAGAGTATGCTTAGTCTCATACTCCTGCTAAAGTGGTGGCTAAATGTAGAATCCTAAATAGTACTCCCTTACAATTTTGTCCTCATTTGGGCCCTCACCTTGGATTTCATTTCCTAAGTCCCGATTGGAGCCTTGATTCTTCTCACACCATGCAAATTGTTCATTATTTTCAAGTTGTACTTCATTTGCCCTTTGTTTCTTGGTTCTTGACTAGTCAGAACCAGGGCGTTGGCGCCTTGGTCCTTAGGGACCAAAGTGCCCAATGCCCTAGTCCTCCCAATTAGGACCCATTTTTTGGCACCTTAATGGTCACACAACTTTAGTTGGGACCTAGATCCCATGTTGTCTCATGTCAGAAAATTAAGTTGTTTTTCGATGGGTAGGTATAAAAGGAGGTCTACCCCTCTCATTTTGATAGATCTGAAAAAACAATCACATATCTATCAAGAAATCAAGCATTTTGTACTATCCTAAATTGTACTCCCTTATAATTTAGACCATATTTTGGGCCCTCACCCTAGTGCATGTCCCTCGATGCCTAATTAAGGCCTAATTATGTTTATACATGCAAATTTGGCCTTGTCTTCGCTTTATTCACTACATGGCCCCTTATCCTGGCCCCAAAATAGGGTAGGACTAGAGCATGACACTTTGGTCCTCATTGGACTAGAGAGCCACACTTTGGTCCCCCTTAATTGGGCCCTTATTTAGCCCCCTCTTGCTTCTTAAAAAATGAGCAAGAAATCTTTGTCTGTGTCGACCTATGTTAGAAAATTAATACATTTTTCAATGGGCAAGTATATAAGGATTTTTCCCCTCTCATTTTCATAAGATGGACATCATAAGAGAAGGGAAAATTTGTCATCAAGCATTCAGGCATTGAAGCATTCATCATCAATCTTTTCTATATGTCTTCAAGGTTGCATTCTTCATTCATCAATTGTTGAGCATCATTATGTCATTGATTTGCAAGTATGTGTGTGTGATTAGGGTTTTGTCATGTTCATGCCATTTCATACAACATATGTGATTACATTTAATAAGAAAAGCATCATTATACATCATTGCAAATTGGAGGTATATCTTTCCATTATTTAATTTAGTATTTGTAATATTTCAGTCAAGGTTAATTCCAAAACTAGCATTTGACTTAGGCAAGCCCCTATTTCCCTTTCTTTATGTGTGCAAGAAACATGTATGGAGATGGGATCTTCAAAATAGGCATTATTTGTAGAGATGAATCAACCCTTTTTGGTGTGCGAAAAGTTAGGAGAACCAAAGTGACGGGTGCTCCGGTCTTGATATTTTTGGAGCTTTTTCAGGGATTAGATATGAATCTGCATATATTGCTCAAATCTAGGTGCATGCCTCAATTTGACGATTGTAGCTCACTGTTTCTGCATTTTTACCTTTATTTTCAACACTTTAACCTAATTTCAGCAATTCAACTCACAGAAGTGGGCAAATCAACTCATCCCTTGAATCCAAACTATATTTTCAGTCCTTATCACTACTGGGTTATGACTAAATCTATTGGATTCACCTCTCTTTTGAATGTAATGGTAAATTAGCGACTTTCATCTCTCTCATGGTGGAAAACCTAATTTTCCACCCATTACATTTTGGTGAACCCGACTCTTTACACCTTCAATTCAGATTTGTGTTCTCCGATCTGATTGTATATGCAATTTAAAAATCAAAATTTCATTTACAAGTTTGATTTCTATGTGAATTTTAAAAATTTAGAGGTTGAATTCAACAAAACCCTAATTTTTAAATTTAAAATTGAGCTTGTCAATTGCTTAATTTGGATTATTTATTTCAGATTTGAGTATTTTCATTTCACAATTCAAATTTTCACTTGCAATTTTAATTTCCAACCAAATTTTAAAAATTAAGATGTTAATTTCAAAAACCCTAATTTTTAAATTTAAAATTGAGCTTGTGAGTTGTCCAATTTTTGAAAAAATCATTTCAGATCTAATTCAAATTCAAAATTGCAAACTTAGATCCAATTTCAAATTAATTTTAAATAAATTAAGAGGTTGTTTTCACAAAACCCTAATTTTTAAATTTAAATTCATTAGTAGATTACATTTGTCTCTATTTGCTTAATTAATTAAATAATCATTTTTACAAAAAAAAATTGCACTGTTTAATTTCAAAATTCAAATTCAAGTTCATAGATCTCATTTTAATCGAATTATATAAATTTAGAGGTTTAAATTATAAAACCCTAATTTATTTTGGTCAAATTGATTTGTGGATTGCTTCACTTTTCAACATTTATTATGGACTTAATAGATCTGATTTATTTGCTATTTCACATATGAGTACCTTGCTTTTCACTTATATTTACCAAAATCATGTGTTGGATAATGGCTTCTTTCATTTCACAAATGCTTCTTTTCATTCATAACACTTTGACATATTGTATTTTTAGACTTGCAAAATTCCTTCCTTTCAATCAATTTGGTCTCAAAGATTTCATTTATAGTGCATGTTGTTTTAAAGTGATGTTTCTAGGAAAATGGATTTCATATATAGATCACCTCAAAGCTTTTGTAGATCCCAATCCTAGAGATGCTAATAAAAAATATAATACTTGTACCTCTCCTAGGGTATCTAATGTGAATGAAGAAAGAGATATTACTCCCATCAATGATATCTCTAATGGAGAGAAATCATTGAGGAGCAATATGGACCCATCTTCTTCTCATACACATACCCTTGCGCAAGGGGGGGAAAATCAAAATAATGGCATCTCCACCTGTCTAGATCATCCTTATTCTCCTAAAGCCTATATTAAACATTAAAACATTTGTAGAGATGATGATGTTATTCATTTTATTCATTATCTTTCTTCCCATATAACCTTAAGTAAAGATGAAGCCTTAGATTATAAGGATATTCCTTTGCAATCTACCAAAGAGGATATGTATGATGAAAGAAAGAGGAATCCTCCTTCACAGGATATTCCTTCTTCATCTACTAATCCTTTCAATCCTTCTAAACATCCTTACATTACAAGCTTCAAATAAATTTATCATAATGTTCCTTTTCCTTCTCAATTAAAGGATTCTTATAGGAGTGGCTTTAACATAATATCAAAACAAGGTTTTAGAGGACAAGGACTTGGAAATTTTGAAAAAGGAATTAGAGTCCCTATGAACCCTCCTACACAAATTACCACAAAAGCCCTATTAAATGATAATAAATATTATATGGATGACCTCCTTAGGATTCAAGACTTCAAAGATCATCTTTCAAGACAACAAGCCATTCGTTCTCGTAAAAATGATTCTTCTCCAAAAACTCCTTTTTGTTTATTTAATAAAACTCACGATCATCATACTAATGATTGTCCTAATTTTGAAATTGTAATGAAAGAACTTATTGATAGTGGAAAATTTAAAATCATAGATGACAATCCTTCTTATTCTAATAATAAATTTTGAAAGAACTTATTGATAACATAATATCAAAACAAGGTTTTAGAGGACAAGGACTTGGAAATTTTGAAAAAGGAATTAAAGTCCCTATGAACCCTCCTACACAAATTACCACAAAAGCCCTATTAAATGATAATAAATATTCTATGGATGACCTCCTTAGGATTCAAGACTTCAAAGATCATCTTTCAAGACAACAAGCCATTCGTTCTCATAAAAATGATTCTTCTCCAAAAACTCCTTTTTGTTTATTTAATAAAATTCACGATCATCATACTAATGATTGTCCTAATTTTGAAATTGCAATGAAAGAACTTATTGATAGTGGAAAATTTAAAATCATAGATGACAATCCTTCTTATTCTAATAATAAATTTTGTATTCAATCTCAAAAGAATAAGCCTACACCGATTGATGATCAAGAAAAATTGGATAGTAGAATCTTTTGGAAATTGAAGTATGACAAGAATGTGGTTTTTCCTTTTGTCAAGTTTAGCACTAAGCATATAGAAGGTAGTGGACATGGAATTTTTCATCATGGTGGTTTTCTTTCTTTTGGAAAGTGTAAAGCATTTAAGAAATTTGTTGAAGAACAATATGATCATGCTAATATATGTCTTTCAACAAATCTTGCTCTCTTTCTTGGTGAAAAGGTAGTGCCTTAGCACTCCTTTCACCCTCATATTGCTCCTCACCCTATGACATAAGTAGTTAACTTAATTAGAGGCTCATTGTCATTAGAGGTGGTGATTTTTCAATCTTAAACATCTTGGGGTAGCAATGTATTATTCTCTCTTACTTTTATCCTATCTCTTACATTCAAAAGTTTCACCATTCCTTTTATTGATTGCATTATTCATAACTTGATGTCCTTTCTTACATAGAATTGTCCTTCATGCGAGTACATGTGTGTCCCTTGTTTAGGAATTATTCTTTGTTTGAAATGACACATCTGTTATAGATAATCTCTCTTTAGCAAATGTGTGATCCTTCTTCCTAATTTGTCCATATCCTTTTTCTTTGGGGGCAAGGATAGCATTTTCCTTCTCTCTCTTTCTATCTAAACTATTACTATTCCCTTATCCCGGGTTGCATTTTTTATGTGTTGATATACTTTATTGCGTGAAATGGTATGTCTCTTATGACTAATACCTCCTTAGGAGAATCTGTGAGGGTTCTCTCTTTCTCTCTCTCTTTGAAGATTACCTCTTCTTTAGAGTTGCATTTTACATATACTAATATCTTTTCTTACAATGGATATTTGTTCATGTGAGTATATTGTGCATTTTCTTATGTTTTATCTCTCCTTAGAGATTGTGTAATTATTCTCATTGTCATTACACTTCGGGTTGGGGGGGGGGTTGATTTCTTTCTCTCTCTTATCCTTTCGAAGGATCCACTTTTAGTTTGTTGAGTGGTATTTTATTGTAATTTGATGGCATTCCTTGAGTGAAGTTGTTGTTTTCTCAAGTATTCTCTCTTATATAAGAGGTGTAAGTCCTTAGCTAAAACCTCTTCTTCACTTGGCAATGTATATCTATTATAAACTTGCCCCTCTAATTGAGTCAAAAGTGTGTCATCCTTCATCAACAATCTCTTTCACCTAGCAATAGGAGGAAGGCATGAATTATTGTTCCCTTTCCTTTCTTGTGGTAGAAGATGCTATATTTGTTCAAATAACTCCTCTTGGAGGTATATTTATTTTGAAGGAAGATCTATTCTCCTCCAAGGATCTCCTTTACATTTTTTGCAAGATATATCTTTTTCAACTATCTTATCCTTGCTTGAAGAGTATTCCCTCTTTGGCTTGGATTTATGACATTGTTGCCTAAATGATATATCTTTGGTATTGAAGCTTAGGTATCCTTGTCTCTAAGCCTCCTTAAGACATCAACATAGGGCTATGTTCATGTATTAGGGGGGGCGGGTACCCACATTGCTCCCTTTGTACCATATTATACTATATTTTTGCATATCATTTTTGCATGTCTTAAATGGGGTGTTCATTCTCCACACCAAAGGAAACAAACTCTTACACAAGATGCTTCACACCCAAAAATAGACATCATTTGCACACACACATGAGGATGTGTTGAACTAGTGCAATAGGGATAGAATATTTATACTCTCCTCCCCAACATGGATCACCTAGATAAAAACATCTAGGGGTGAGGTATCTATGTCCTCTCTCATCATTCTTCTCATGGATCACCTAGAAAAGAACATTTAGTGTGTATTCATGCCTCTCTTCTTCTTCTCATGAACTCATAGATTTGTTATCGATAGTTCATGAATGATGCTTTCTTTTCAATTTTATCTAATCGCTTGTGTTTGTGAGATGGCATTTTTCAAGAATGATATTAGTGGTTGAGACATTTTGATATCGATTTATCTTCGGCTAGTTGAGTTGAGGTCTTTTTTATTCGTCTTTAGCTTTTGTTGTGTGTATTTCTGTGTCTTTTTCCTTTTGTTTGCCTTTTTTTGTCTTTTTGTTCTTGTCTTGTGTGTGTCGTTGCATATGGTTGAGTGAGTTAAGATCCTAAGATTGGGGGCTTGGATCCTCAAAATTAGTGATGTCTTATACTCCTTATGATTTTGCTCCACATTCCTCATCTTCTTCATCTCTCTTTCATTTACTTTATCACGAGTATTTGTGTAAGTGCATAATCCTGCTAAAGTGGGGGCTAAATGTAGCATCCTAAATTATACTCCCTTAAAATTTAGACCATATTTTGGGCCCTCACCTTAGTGTGCATCCCTCGATGCCTAATTAAGGCCCGACTATGCTTATACCATGCAAATTTGACCTTGTCTTCACTTTATTCACTGCATGGCCCCTTGTCCTGGCACCAAAATAGGGTAGGACCAGAGCGTGGTGTTTTGGTCATCATTGGGACCAAATTGCCACGCTTTGGTCCCCCTTAATTGGGACCTTCTTTGGCACCCTCTTCCATCTTAAAAATGGGCAGTAATTCTCTCTATGTCGGCTTATGTCAAAAAATTAATACATTTTTCGATAGGAAAGTATATAAGGAGGTTTTCTATCCTCATTTAAATATGATAGACATCATAAGAGAAGGGCGAATTTATCATCAAGCATTCAGGCATTGAAGAAAATTCATCATCAAGCATCTGTAGAGGTCTTCAAGGTTGCTTCTTCATTCATCAATTATGGAGCATCATTACATCATTCATTTGAAAGCATGTGTGTGTGATTAGGATTTTGTCATGTTCATGTCATTTCATACAACATATGTGATTACATTCAAGAAGCAAAGCATCACTATTAGTCATTGTAGATTTGAGGTGTATCCTTCCATTATTTATTTCAGTATTCACAATATTTTAGTCAAGGTTAATTCCTAAACCAGGGTTTGACTTAGGTAATCCCCTATTTCCAACCTATTTCCCTTTCTTTTTGTGTGTATGAAACAAGTACAAAGTTGTGGTCTTCAGAATAAGCATTATTTGCAGAGACAAATCAACCCTTTTTGGTGTGCGAAAAGTTAGGAGGACCAGAGCGATGGGTGTTCCCGTCCTAACATTTTGGGAGCTTTTTCGAGGATCATGTCTAAATCTGCATGTATTGCTCAGATCCATGTGCGTGCCTCAATTTGACAATTGTAGCTCACTGTTTCTACATTTTTACCTTCATTTTCAGCAATTTAACCTAATTTCAGTAATTCAACTCACAAAAAGGGAAAATCAACTCATCCCTTGAATCTAATCAGTATTTTAAGTCCTTATCACTACTGGTTTGTGACTAAATCTATTGGATTCACCCCTTTTTTGAATATAATGGTAAATTAGCGGTTTTCATCCCTCTCATGATGGAAACCTTAATTTTCCGCCCATTACACATTCAAATTCAAGTGAGAAAGCAATTAGTCTTCTTTCAAGCATTGGAGTTGACATTCAAGTTCTATGTTTATGAATACTTCATGATACCCTAATTCCTAGTGGAGACAAACAAAATTCCATTAAAAGGTATATCATTAGTGCTTCAGTCATTATTCCGCATCTCCCTCAAAAGGAGAACATTTCCATTACTACAATTCAATTATATTTCATTTCTATTTCATGGTTAATTCCAAAACCAAGGTTTGACCTAAGGCAATCCCATATTCCCAAACTATTTCCCTTCTCTAGTGTGTGTCGTAACAAGTACGAAGCTGCGATCTTTCAAATTGGCTTTATTTATAGTGATGAATAAATTCTCCTTTGGATGGATAAAAGTGTGGGGGATCGGTGTGATGGGCATACTGGTCCCAAAATTTTAGGAGCTCCTTCTAGGAACAGATCCAAATACATTTACATTCCTCAAATCAAAGTTTGTGGCTCAATCGAACAACTGTAGCTCACTATTCATCTATTTTTTCTTTAATTCTAGCACATTTACCCTAATTTTAATATTTTGATAATTCAATTTAAAAGAGGGCAGTCAATTCAAATCCAATAAATCCAATAGAATTCTCAGCCCCATGCTTCCTGATTTGTGGCTAGATCTATTGGGTTTACCCCTCTTTAATGTATTGCTCCCTAAGTAAAAATTAGTTGTTTTCATATATCTAATTGTGGAAACCCTAAAATTTCACCACTACAATGATTTGGAGATCAAGCCTACCAAATTGCTTTGAGGAAAAGGTTTGTGTCAATTAATGGTAGATAATAAACCTGAACAAGCAGTTCCCGTTGAAAAGGATCCACAAGGAAATGTTCCCACTATGTTATTTGTAAGTACTATAGATGAGTGGTATTCCAATATTGCTTATTTTGTTACTTATGGTGAACGTGTCGAGCATCTCACATATAAGGAAAAGAGGACTTTAAAATTTAAATCTGCAAATTATGTCCTTTGGGACAATGGATTGTACAAATGGAACCTTGATGGTACCTTCTTAACCTATGTGTGGACAAAGATCAATAGGCCAATTTGTTGGAGTCATTTCATAATTTGGCATGTCGTGGACACTTCTCAGCTCCTATGATAGCTCACAAAATTTTACGAGCTAGGTATTATTGGCCTACCATCTTTCAAGATTCCTATGATTAGGTTCAGAGATGTGAATTGTGTCAGTAATTTATTGGAAAGCCCAATCTTGCAACATTTCCTCTCAAACTAGTGGTGATTGAAGAACCTTTTCAACAATGAGGCATTGACTTAATTGGCCCAGTTCATCTAGCATCCAGTGTTGGTCATCATTATGTTCTTACAACAATAAATTATTTCACCAAGTGTGTGGAAGCAGTACCTATTAATCATGCTACGTCTGAGGTGGTATGTGATTTCATAAAATAGAACATTGTAAGTAGATTTGGTGTTCCCATTAAAATAGTAGTAGATAATGCTACTTATTTTTTATCCTATGGGATACCCCAATTTCGCTTTGAATAACATATTACTCTTGTACATTCATCAGATTACTACCCACAAGGGAATGGTCAAGAGGAATCCAGTAACAAGAATTCAGTGACTATTATCAAGAAACTAGTTGATGAAAACCAACGGTTATGCCGTAAAGCCTTAATTGATTCTTTGTGGGTAAATCGTATTACACCTAAAAGGGCTATTGGTTTATCATATTATACCTTAGGCTCCTTTGTCTCCTCAACATTTGGAATAGATAATTCTCCATGGGATTTTCCTTTGTTAACCCCAATTGTAAATTTCAAATTTAGATCTTTTGGGGGAGTAGCAAGATCTTGTTTGTTCTTTGTCCTAATCTCTAATCTTTTCCCAACATGTCTAACATTATCATCTTCAAACCTAGTGGAAGAGGGATTCAAATTGATCCCTTTGTTAGTAAGCCAAACGTTAGTATTCACAAGAATACTTCACAAGAGATGGATTTTGATACTTGGTTGGAACTTGAAGATTTTGATTTAAATGTTCTTGTATATAATGGAGTTATTCCTTCTCGAGATATCTATGTTGAGCAGCAGGAGGCATCAGAGCATCAAATGAATACTCTAGAGTGGCATATCAAGGATATGAGATGTTGGCATGATTGGCATAATTGATGCAGATGAGGTGATGTAGTTGAAGATTGATGATTGAACCGATAGAGGATATAAGACTATTTGTGATGAAGAGATTCAGATTTTGTGATTAGATGAGTTGATTAGTTATTTGTGTTTTCATTGATGGAAATTGATGATTAATGATGTTATCTAATGTTTGGTTTGTCATCTAAGTGATTTAGTCTACCAGAGACAGGGTTTACTGGCAATATACAAAAGATTGTGAAATAGGACTTTAACCGATATATGAAGAGATATTTTACTTGAAGCGGATGATTGGTGATGATTGGCGATTTGCAGTTTGGAATGTAAGTTTTTATCATGGTAATGAGTATATGATGATGAATACTAAGAGGGGGGGGTGAATTAGTATGCCAAAAATCTGTGTACTTAAACACTTTGCTAGACTAACAGTAAACCAGTAAAACAGTTTAGCAGACAAACCGGTTAGAACACATGCAAACCAAATAGCAAATAATGCATTCACCCACAGAAGCACAAACACCATAACACAGGAGATTTTGACATGAAAACCCAAATGGGAAAAACCACGGTGAGCTAGAACTCACAAGTAACTATCTGTAGAATAGGAACCAGACCGGTTAAGGTCATACAATGTTCTTTACCAGAACAGATCTTGTTAGGAATCTCAATCTCTGTTAGGAGATAAGTCCGATTAAAGACTACCTTGCTAGAGGATTTTAGGTCCACAGATGTGAACCACCTTGTTAGAGGATTTACAACAGGATTTTGGGCCTACCCGGTTAAGGGCTTCAGACTTGTCGAAGATGTGAGTAATCAACAAGTGAATGATCTAGCTAATAGCACATATTGCTTGGTTAGATTCTTGATAGCTCGTTAATGCATTCCAGCATTACTTCAGTCTTCAACACATTCACACTCTACCTTTTCTCCCAGACCTTCTCGCCTTAAACCCTAGCAACTTCTTAAAACCCTAGATATGATGTCCTTATAAAGGAATCTGATTTCATGTCGGTCCAATAGGATTACAATACAATTTCCTAGGTTCAATGACATATTCTGTAACACGACACAAAAAGCACCGTTGAAGTGTCGGCATCGTCAAACAATTGGTGGATGGTAACTCATCACAAAATGTCGGTTGGTAACTCATCACAGAGTATTATCAGTTCATACAAAATACCAGTTTAAGAAAAATACCGATTGCCAGTTTGAAAAAATGAAGATTGGGAAATATGTGTTCTGCCGCTTTGATCCTTTGTACCTCTTGAGATCCTCGAACCACTTGGGGTCTACATATCGCTTCAAATCGGTAATCACTTTCTACAAAACACCAATAGTCTAAGGACTATAATGCATCATATTGGTTGGAACAAGTACCGGTTGAACTTTAACTTATTCATACAAAAGTGATCTCAATGCAAGTGTGTCCATCAATGACAATCACAACATAATCATAAAAAATGCTAACATATGATTGGAACTGCATCTTGTGATGACTATCAGAAGGCATATTTCTAGTTTTTGACGAAGTTTTGCCAGGGTTTTAGTAGGGTTTTAGAACTGGTGAAGAAATCATCAAACCGGTAATTATTTTTGGTATGGTGGTGATCAACTTCAAGTCTACATGTTGGTGGTAACATGACACAACCTGTGTGAATGATTTGTTTGTTGTTTTGGCGTGATTTATGAAGAATTTCTTGGGAAACAACAAAACGCTTATAAGAGTGTTTTAAGGCTTTGACTTCATTACAGATCAAGATTTTTGTGATGGGTTATGATCAATCAACGATTGATATTGCATTTTAATTTCTTGTAATGATCTGGATATTGATGAGATATGATCTTTGATGAACTGTATTGTAATTCATGATGTAATTTAGGGTTTAGTGACTGACCTAGTGGAAAGCAGTATTTATGTTGGCTTAGTTGATGTTCATTGTGTCGGTGATCTTAGAAAAGAGTGTGAAGCCATACCAGAGAAGAGTGAGATCTGCCTGAGAGTTGCAGATAGTGGAGCATAATTGGATCTGATTTAGCAAGCTGAGAATTGCAAGTAACAGATCACCTTTTCACTGTTGTTTCCTAACAGTTGCAGCAGATTAAATCCCTTTACCGGTTAGGTCCTGACATGCCTTAATATTGTAAATCCCCTAATAGGGTAGCTCTCAAAAAGAGTGGTAAATCCTCTCATGAGGTTTATCCTAAAGGTCATTAAGCTCCTAACTAGGTTGCACATCCAAATCCCTTAACCGGGTGACTCCTAACAGGGTCTGCTCCTAATAGGGCGTATTGTAAGCTCCTAACAAGGCGTACTTCAAAAGAGTACATATCTTTGTGGGTACTAATTCCCATCGTGGTTTTTTCCCTATTTGGGTTTCCACGTCAACAAATATAGTGTTCATGTGTGGAATGATTTTCATGTGATGTTATTGATTATCTTTAGTTTATTCATTATTTTTTAATACATCGGTTATAGCAGTTTATCAAAGATTTATCAGTGGTTATCAGTATTGTTTAATGAGTTGGCATATGTGGTAAATGAAGTTGGATTTGTTGTAAGTTTGATTTGGGTTTAAAGTTGCAAATTGGTGTTAATATTGATTAACCCCCCCTCTCAGTACTAACCAGATCCTCATAGAATTAACATGAGAAAGGCTTAGAAGGAGTATATGGATAAAAAGAAAGAAATTGTGGATAAAGTATAAAAAATTCCTGCACTTTCTTACATGAAAATCAAAAAGCTCTTGATGCAGATGTGACCATCAAAGAGTTTAGTTTATTGCTAACTGCTGAAATTGAGAAAGAGGACTTCTCTTTGTCCTCTATTGACAAATTGGTAGATCTTCAATTCATTCTAGATTTTCTGGATTCTCTCTTAAAGAAACATAAGAAATGATACATTGATTTGGGAGATTCCATTACACAGATCAAGATCATCACCAGTCATACTCAAGGACCCGATAAAGCCCAAATAAAAATTGCTCTACAAAAGTCCAAAGAATTCAAGAAACAAGACCAATGTGAATATGTGGATATAATTGTTTTATGTTTTCTTAGTGTCATTTTGTAATAAGCTATCGACACTTTAGGTGTCAATCCATACATGCACTTGTACACATATAGGACTATACATGTCCTAAGTCAAATAGGTTTTTATTTGACTTAATCATAATTAGTTGTAACTTCCCCTATTTTTATGCATTGTCCCTCTTCTATATATAGAAGGGGTCTTTTTGTAATGGTTATCTTTGGGTCAATACGTCAAAACTCTACAGAATTGAAAAGCTATCTTAGACTTTGAGCTTGTAATGTATTCAAGAAGTTTAACAAAGAAGAAAAGAAGTTGCATCCAATCTTTGTCTTGGGAGTGCTTTATTGTGTGAGGGAATGTTCTTATGTCATTCTTTTCTACTTTCTTTCAGATTAAATCTTTCTTTGTGAGAACTATTTGAGTTGAAAGAAATAAAGTAAAATATTGTAGACTTTGTGTTATGATATCTTACTAATTTTATTTTGTGTTAGGTGAATAATAAGATGAAGACTTTGTGCTTTGTTGAGTTATCTTGTTAAGGTAGAAATTTTAGTGATGTAATTGTCCAAGACTTTGTGCTTACAATATATTGTGAATCTTATTTCAGTATCAGTAATAATTATTATTTTGGTTTCAGTGGTTGATAGGTTTTTAGAATTTGAAGGAGACTTTAAGCTTCTTATATACGATAAATCCGTCCCTTAAATCATTTTTAAAAAAAGGAAGCAACAAAAGGTTTTGTACTTAAATGGACACTTTGCTTCCAATTAGCATAAGTTTTTAAGTTGCTGCAAGTTAGAATTGTTTTGTTGGATAAGCACTTATTATGAAAAAAGAGAACTAAGTTATTGTATCATCCTAAAATTAGTGTAAAGTCATGTTAGATGAACTCATGTAGAGATTATTAGATATAATATCTGATGCCCTGCTAAATGGACAAGATTAGTCTAAGATAAATAACACAAGCACAAGAAACTGTTAGTGTTAATCAATCAAAAACTAATCTAAACAGGCATATCAAGAGAGACACTAAAAACATGAAAGCATATTTAACTAAAGAAGCAAATATGATGAGGCATCTCCAAATACCTTTTAACATGTTATTAGCTCTTTCTCCCCTATTCCTCTCCTCTCCAAGTTCCAAAATAGTGTAGCTCTCAGCAGCTTTTTGCACTATGGATGCTTATGGAGGATTGAGATTGTAGTATTGTGCTCCAAATGTGAAATGAAAAGCTAATACTATGCTATTGATGCTAAAACTGATTTATTTTAACCCAAAATGACAAGATATTAGTTGATTATGCTAAAATGCTCTCTTAAAATGCCTATAGCTTAAATGCATACAAGTTTTCAGGATTTGGATTATGAAGAAATGGGCTCTATTTATAGGAAAAATAGAGTAATGGATGGTTGAGATTGAGCAATCTCAACAAGGGCCAGGATTGAATGATTTCAAATGCATGTGAGGGCTTTCAACCCAATCCCAGGATGACAAGTGTCAATGTGAGATAGGTTGAGAGGAGAGGGAATAAGCATTTAATGCTTGAAATGACCTTGGGAGTTAAAGTCAAGGTTGGTTGAATGAATAAACTCTTTATTCAAAGAATAAAGCTTTTATCTAATGGATAAACTCCTGTGCAAATATGAAATGGATGAATATGGTCAAAACAATAAATGTTTGGGGAGACAAGTTTGAAATAACCATAAATGGTTATGTAAGAGCCATAAATGGTCATGTAAGAGCCATTAGTGGTCTTGGAAGACTTTGGGGGTTAATTTGTTGAACACACAAAGCATTAAATGCTTTTCAAAGACTTTGGAGTCTTTGAGAAGTGACTTCATTTTGCTTAGGAATGTGACAATAATTAGGGGATGGATTAGGCTAATTAGGAAGGGGTTAGAAGAATCTAGAAGGGGATTAGATTTTGCAAGTGGATTTGGTGGGTGAAGGAAAATAGGATTTTATTAAAATAAAAATTCATTTATTTCAATAAATATGTGCAAGTTGCATTTGTAGGAAAATGCAAGTGGGGGGGATAAATGATTTAAATAAATGTTTTATTTAATTTATTTAAAAGAGGAAAAGGGGGATTTTAATTAAATAAATTGATTTTATTTATTTAATTGATTTGAATTTGATTTAATGAATTAATTAAAATAAATTGAATAATTTATTTAATTATTAGAAAAATGTTTGGAGATGAATTAATTAAATATTAATTTAATTAATTGATGGCTAGTGAATTTTTAATCAAATAAATAGCAAATATTTATTTAATTAAGCTGGACAGATTTGTGTGACTACATTTGCCCCTCTTTGAGACGGTGCGGTTTATTGCGTCGTTTCAAAGAAAAAAAAATTGGTGTGAAGAAATGCCCCATAAAATGTAAATTTAATGGGTGGTATGCCCCCTCGAGAGATGGATCGAAAAATTTCAAAAAATCAGGTGATTTCTCGAAAAAGAATGAAAATTGGCAGGGTGTTAGAAGAAAAGAAGTGAGCCATACGGGTGAAAAATAGAAGAAACGGGGAAAAAATGGAGAAATGGGGGGCTTGGGAAGTTCACGGGGACCACAGCAGTGAGGGGGGGAAGTTACGGTGACGACGAAGGGTATAAATGGAGTGAAAGGGGTGAAAATAGGATCATTTGTGACCGCAACCAGTGCGAAAGCAGAGCTCTGATAGAGACATTTGGAGGAGCAAGCAGCAGCCAGGATGTTGATACCAATAGCAAAGCACAAATTTGAGCGAGTCCGACGGTTCCAGCACTCAGACGACTACGGACCAGCGGTACGCAAATTCAAATTTTTAATTTTTATGCATTTTTGATATGTTTTTAGCTGAGTCCAAGTTGGGTCGGAGCAAGAGCACTGGAACTTCGGTTTTGGCGCTTTTGCTCCATGAACTAGCGCTATTGTGCTGCAATGGCGCTATTGTCCCTTTGTTTGAGCGCTTTTGATTTTCTTTAGCGCTATTGTAGGCAAGTTTAGGCGCTATTGATTAATAGGCGCTATTGAGGGCTTATTTGAGCACTATTGATCTTTATTAGCGCTACTGCATAGTTGTTTTAGTGCATTTGGAGTTTGAGCGCTATCGGATAGCTGATTGAGCACTTTTGTTAGTGTTCTAGCGCTATTGTTGGGAAACTAGTGTTTTTGATGGTAAAATAGCGCTTTTGCTTTAGGATAAAGATATGCCCCAGTTTGGATGAAGAGAATCTCCTGATGCCAATGATGGGTGGATGGCGATGTGAAGTGGGAGTTGTTTTGAACCATAGCAGCCTGATGAGACTTAGGTCATTTGTTTAGGATAAATGCCCGTTGAAGTTTAGGTGGCCATGATTGCTTCCCTGTTGAGACCCGAAGATACTTGATCAAAGTATCTGATGATAGTCGAGGTTTAAACTTAAGAAAGTTTGAAAACAAAACAACTGATGGTGATTGATGGATGCCCATGTGCAGGAGGAGCTAGGCATGTTGCAGTTACGCGAGTGCCATCCTGCGACACAGGGGTTGCGGGATTGATTGACAGAGGTAGAGATTGATTGCATTGCCTCGACGGGACTATATGAGGTGATGCACATGCCCGTGATTCATATAAATCACGGATTGATCACAGCGTTAGCCGAGCGGTGGCACAGCGAGACGTGCACCTTCCATTTGGCACAGGGGAGATGACAGTGACCCTAAAGGATGTGTGGCGCATCTTGCAGATTCTGAATCGGGGGGAGCTGGTCACATATGATAGATCCTGGGGGACTCTTGCAGTGCAGAGGATTTTTGATGAGGACGTGTTTATTGATGATGGCTCCATTGCTTGGGAGGAGATAGCGACGTTATATGAGCCTCTGCCAGCAGTTTTAGTAGGTATCGTGGGAGGACTGCTCTGTCCAGATAGGCGATCACATGGGTTGGCCGTGGGGTGGGGACAGATGGTTACCAAGGGGACGTGATTTGCGTGGGGGCCGTGCGTGCTGGCGCACCTGTACCAGGAGCTCCATGAGGTGGTTTATCGGGAGAGGGGTTCCTTAGTAGTGGGCATGACGCTGCTACATATTTGGGCCTGGGAGCACCTACCAGTGACTCGACCAGTGAGTCTGAGATTCTATGCAGTAGACCAGCCGTACATGTTCATGTATAGCGGCATGATGAGTCAGCCCCACCTGGGGAAGTTAGAGTAGTGGCGCCGAGTGTTGGACGATCTGGATGTAGTGATATGGCGGCCATACTTGGAGTGTGAGCCATGGGATGATGACACAGAGGCACTGCCGTATGTTTTTATGACTCGATTCCTCATTGGGAGGACCTCATACCATGTAGAGAGATAGGTGTTCGGGAGAGTGCTGAGACAGTTTGGACAGCAGTAGGGATTGCCCAGCAGATCAAGAGAGTATGCTCGGGTTATTCGGGAGAGGTATGCATGGGGTCCAGTGCTACCGTATGATCAGGCACTAGCAGAGTTCTGGATACTGCAGGAGAGACCGTGGGATATATGACCGAGGGTCATGGATGCAGGTGTTACAGATGAGTACACGCAGTACCGGGCAACGCACTCGATCCTACGGATATCGGATCTAGCCAAGCCGATCCTAGATTTTGAGGATGAGAGGGGATGGAGATGGAGGAGAGCAGGAGGTCAAGGACCTAGGGCAGGTGGAGGAGGAGGAGGAGGGGGTGGAGGTGGTGGAGGAGGAGGAGGTGGTGGAGGAGGAGGTGGTGGGTTGGGGATGCAGAGTCAGCGGAGAGGGAGAGGTGGACTGCCTTTATAGATATCACAGGGACCATTGATACCGGGAGGAGTTCAATTGAGTGGGAGGGGGATGGAGAGAGAGATCCCGATGGACAGAGGGGAGAGGACTATTGGAGAGGGTGGTGCAGGTGAGGCGGCGATGGATACTAAGGAGGGAGCCACGGGAGATCTCCGAGATCATATGATAGCACACTTGTAGACCCGGATAGAGGATTTGGAGGAGGAGGTGGCAGCTAGGGATGTGCAGCTATTTGCATGGGAGGCAGAGCTGGTGGTGGTGCTATGGGAGAGGGATAGTGCAGTGGAGAGATTGGTCGAGCTGCAGGAGAGAGTTTTGATGGGAGTAGGAGCACAGGGACCTATAGGGGAGGTGATGAGGGAGATGCATCGAGCACAGGCAGAGATAGACTACTG
Organism: Cryptomeria japonica; assembly: GCF_030272615.1. Taxonomy (NCBI): domain Eukaryota; kingdom Viridiplantae; phylum Streptophyta; class Pinopsida; order Cupressales; family Cupressaceae; genus Cryptomeria; species Cryptomeria japonica. The sequence continues at coordinate 195,493,678 of NC_081409.1, read as the reverse complement.
GCGGGGTTTATATGAGCAGGTGGTGCTAGTTAGTCAGTGAGCTCTCAGCTATTCTCAGATGCGGCAGGCTAGATCAAAGTGATCGCAGAGGGTGCAGAGCAGTGGGGGTGTGATGGGTCCTCTACAGAGGGAGAGATCAGGGGATGCAGGAGCGAGTGGTGGTTTGATGAGGCCTCCTCAGAGAGATGGATCAGGTGGTGAAGGCACCAGTGGGAGAGTAGGTGCCGATGGTGGTGGTGGTACAACATCTAGCCAGAGTGGCATTTGAGAGAGCATTTTGCATATATGTATTGTATGATTGTTTATTTTTTTGGACTGTACCTTGGATGGCTCTTGGTAGCCGATTTTTTGTAGACTTCATTGTACTCTGACATATGAGATGATATATATGAGGAGATCCCATATTTTGATGATATGCATTTGATTTATATGGATGTTTATGCAGGATGATGAGTTATTGCTTAGATGGATATGTGTATATGTATGCATTTTGATGAGATGTTTCTTATATGCATGTTTTTATGATGATTTATGATGTGGGATACTAACATATGAATGCAGGTTTATATATGTATGATTTTATTTTATTGTGGATGTAATGCTTTATGTATGTAATGCCATGATGATGATGTATGCTTATGATGCTGTATGAACAAGATTCTGGTGTTTCCTATGCAATGATAATTTATGTGATGATTTAATGCACTGGTTGAATGAATGATTGTATGTATGGATATGCATCTAGATGTGTTTAGATGAATGTAATATGCATAAACAAAATGTAAAGTACAAATGTTTATATGATAATGCCTAAACGAATGCATATGTATAATGGATATATATAATGGTATGAACCAAGGTTTTGGGAACAAATGGATTTATGATTCTAAATGCTTTAAATATGATTTTAAGTAAAAATGATAATATGATGATAATACAACTCTCGGTTTTTAATAACTGCACCTTAATGCAATCAAAAAAGAGGATAATGAATGTAATGTGAAATGAATCCTAAAATGAGCCTAATAAGATACTTTAATAAATGGATGAATGAATGCACTTTTTCACTAATGAATGGATGCCATAATAAATGATAAAGAATGAATGATGAAATGATGATGGAGAATTTTGACACTAAATGAATGCATGGTAAATGATTTTAAAAACACAATCAAAGACAATTTGATCCCATGAATGAATCCAATTATTTATGATTGATGCAATGATGCAAATGGTTAATGAAAACTAATGTCAAACATGAACTATATGCAATATTAAGTTAGAAATGACATGAATGTACTTAATGCAAGATGCAACTAAATGCGATGATGATATGACCATGAGGAATGCAATGTTCTTAAGACTTTGCATGATGCATTGATGATGTATCAGAGTACTCGGTCATGATTGTATCCAAGGCCAGCTTTTATGGTCACTTTTGCATGTAAAAGCCTACATATGACTGAATGAGTGGATGGGTGATATGCAACAGAATGCAATATATAAACAGATGAGATGGAATGATGATCCATAGTGCTCTATTTTCATCATTGAGCTTTAAAATGTTGGAAGAGAATACAAGCATCTTGACATAATGATTCAAGATGACCTGAGTATTCCTTACATGGATTTGATATAGAAAGTTAATACAAACGACTTGATATAAGGGTCAAGTCGATCAGAGTATTGCTTGCGGAACAGACAAGGATTATCTTCGTTTCATGCATGACTTGGATCATCCTCCTTGATCTTAGGGTGATCATATCCTGAGACAAGTGCATACCGTACTAAGAAATAAAACCTTTATCCAATTTGGATGAGGAGGAACCAAAGAATGAGCATTGTACCTGCAAACAAACAATATATACATAAAGAATAAAGAATAAGGATCCTTGGTAATGGTGCATGTTCATATGGTCGAGGTATACGCTGTAGTCAGCAGGCCGTAATGATCTATGACTACATTTGGCATAAGATCACGTAGCTTAGTGAACTTCCCACGTAGACACCATTAGTACATGCCCCAGTACTTCATTGGAAATAATGCACAAACGATACAAAATAATGCTGAAAGATCCCGATACAGATAAACAAATGATTGTACTCACAAATCAACCAAGTATTTGATAGCTTAACATAATTTTCTTGTCAGAGAAAACGTCACTTTTGTCTTTGTTTTGGTAAGGAAGGATGCATCCTTGTTGAAGACAGTTTGATTGTTGATGTTGATTGTGTGGTTTGATTGATAAATGGTCATCATGTGAGTGTTTGTGTCAATGTTTGTTTTGTATATGCTTGGATGAATATGTACAAGGTGTTGTCATGTTTTTGTTTGATTTTCAATGGTTTTTTCGTTGTTTTTGGCTTTTGTGAAACATTTTTGAATGTTTTTGGATTTTGTGAGACATGTTTGAATGTTTTTAGATTTTGTGAGACATTTTTGAATGTTTTTAGATTTTGTGAGACATTTTTTAATGTTTTTGGATTTTTGCAAGACGTTTTTGAATGTTTTTGCCAATGAATCACCATTAATGTAGAATCCACTTCCATCAACTAGATTGAGAGGTATTGCCCCCAAGTTTAGACATGACTATGAAAAAGTGGGATGCAAGACACATGAAGTACTATCACTAATTACAGATCAAATAACAAGCCATGGTTTGGATGGATGGATGAGTGTATGTATGAATGTGATCGTAACGAGCCTGAAAGATACTGGAGCCATTGTCTTTACGAGTGGTGCCTATTTGCCAGGTTTTCACCATCGCACTTACCCAAGGTGCCACCGGAGTGGTTGTTCACCGTTTGGATGTATGATTTTTCTTTACTTTTTTGAATGTTTTTGGTATTTTCTGATATGCAGGGGAGCTTGATGCTCTGTTAAGCTTTTAGGTATAAAACCATTTGAGGTGCATGTTGTTGATGGGATCTGCAAGCGATTCTCCTTTTGATGTAGCCAACTGATATGCCCCGGACCCGAATACAGCAGTGACAACATATGGGCCCAGCCAGTTTGATTCAAACTTGCCCTGATGTTCTCTGTTTGGTTGGTTGCGAGGATTCTCTCGTAGAACAAGATCACCTACCTCAAATGTACGAGATCTAACTCAGTGATTGTAGCTTCTACTCATGCACTGCTGATAGGCTTTGAGATGGTTGTATGCAGCTTGTCGCTTCTCATCAAGTAACTCTAAGTCCTGCAGATGAGATACTCTATAGGCTTCGTCATCTATTAGATTATGCAAGGAAACCCGTAGTGATGGTATCTCGACCTCAATAGGTAAGATAGCTTCGGCACCATAGACCAATGAGTAGGTAGTTGCGCCTGTAGGGGTTCGAATGCTAGTTCGATATGCCCATAGCGCTCGATTTAGTTGAACATGCCAATCACGGCCGACATCATTGACTGTCTTCTTTAGGATCCTCAATATGTTTTTATTGGATGCTTCGGCCTGACCATTGCCTTGTGGGTAATAGGGAGTGGAAAAGTGGTGTTGGATATGAAATTTCTCACAAAGTTCGCGGACATCCTGATTTTTGAAAGGAAGACCGTTATCTGTGATGATGGACATGGGCACCCCATACCGGCAGATGATGTAGTTGAGGATGAATGAGGCGATCTGCTTGCCGGTGACTTGGGTAAGTGGAACAACTTCGATCCACTTTGTGAAATATTCGGTGGCTGTAATAATGAATTTATGGTCGTTGGATGAAGATGGATGAATCTTACCCACAAGGTCAAGGCCCCATTGACAAAAAGGCCATGGTGTTGTGATTGGTTGTAGTTCCTGGGCTGGTGCATGTATTAGGTCACCATGAACTTGACATTTTTTGCATTTTCTAACAAAGTAGTAGGAATCCTTTTCCATAGATGGCCAATAATATCCAGCGCGCATGAGTTTCTTGGCTAGTGACGGGCCACTTGAGTGAGTCCCGCAAATTCCTTCATGTACCTCTTCCAAAGCCTTTGTTATCTCACCTTGTTCCAGACATCGAAGGAGAGTACCATCAAGACTGTGTCGGTATAGGGTTTCAGCAATAATGGTATATCGAGCAGTTTGGTGAATGAAGGTTTTACGTTGGTTATTCGATTGGTTGGGAGGAAGGGTGTAATCACGGAGATAGGTGTAGAACTCACCGTACCATGGGGATTCAGAACCGACAAGGTGACATATCATTTCAGATTCGGGGATATCATAAGCAGGAATCCAAAGTTGTTCTACCAAGAACTCGTAGCGTGTTGAATTCTGTGGAAGATCTAAGAGAGATGCAATGGTAGCCATAGCGTCAACAGCTCGATTCTGATCTCTTGGTATCTGCTCAAAAGTGATAGTAGTAAATGATGTTTTTAGATTGTCCACCATTTGCTTATATGGCATGAGTTTATCATCCTTGGTCTGATATTCATCAGTTGCTTGTCGAATGACCAGTTGGGAGTCGCCATATACTTGCAGTTCTTGTAATTTCCATTGTACGGCTAGCCTGAGTCCTGTGATCAAGGCCTCATATTCTGCGATGTTGTTGGTGCATGGAAATGTGAGCTTGTAAGACTTTGGGATGCTATCACCTTGAGGTGTGATAAACAGAATGCCTGCCACCATCAAAGTATAGTTTCCATGGTTGTGTTGTTGTGATCATGAATATCTCTTCATCTGGAAAATTGGAAATGAGAGGATGATCACCTATGAGGGGTGCATTGGCCAACTGATCTGCAATAACTTGACCTTTTATAGCTTTACGATCCACATACTTGATGTCAAATTCACTTAGAATCATCACCCATTTAGCTAAGCGGCCTGTCAATGCTGCTTTGTGGAGTAAATACTTGAGTGGATCAATCTTTGCAATGAGTTGTACCTTGTGTGTTAACAGATAGTGCCTCAGTTTAGTAGCTGCCAAGATTACTGCTAGGCAAGCTCACTCAATAGGTGTGTAATTGAGTTCATAGCCCACCAGTGTGCGAGAGATGTAGTAAACATCACACTCTTTTCCTTCTACATTATGTTGTGCCAGTAGTACACCCAATGTTGTGCTTGTTGCTGATATATAGAGTAACAACGGTCTACTTGGATCTAGTGGCATCACCAATGGTGGATTCATGAGATAGTCTTTAAGTGTCTAAAATGCTTGCTGGCATCTGGCATCCCACTGAAAGCAGATGTTCTTGTGTAGCAGTTGTGTGAATGGGTGACATTTATCGGCCAATTGTGCAATAAATCTTCGGATGGATTGAAGTTGCCCTTGTAATGTCCTTAGCTGACTGATATTCTTTGGTGGTGGCATGTCCATGATGGCCTTAACCTTTGCTGGATCGACCTCAATACCTTTGCTTGAGACAATGTATTCTAGAAGCTTCTCGTAGGTTACTCCAAAGACACATTTCTTTGGGTTGAGTCGAACACGGTATTGTTCTAGTCTATCAAAGATTTTATCCAAGATGTGGAGATGCCCTTCTCTGGTGAGTGATTTTGCTAGTAAGTCATCAACATAATCTTCCATCATAGTATGCATCATGTCATGGAAGATGGTGGTCATTGCTCTTTGATAGGTCGCTCCTGCATTCTTTAGACCAAAAGCCATTACATTCCAGCAATATGTGCCCCAGGGACATGTGAAGGCTGTCTTATGTTGATCTTCTGGTGCGATCTTTATTTGATTGTATCCTGAAAAGCCATCCATGAGTGAAAGCATGGCATGTCCTACTGTCAGATCCACTATGATGTCAATATTTGGAAGGGGCAAATCATCCTTGGGATAGGCTTTATTTAGATCTCTGAAGTCAGTACAAATGTGGATGCCCCCTTTTGGCTTGCCGACAGGCACAATGTTGGAGATCCATTCTGCATAATTAATTGGTCTAATGAAACCAACATCTAGGAGTTTCTTGAGTTCTGTTTTGACTAGTACTGCAATTTGAGGATGCATTTTACGAAGCTTCTGCTTGACAGGTTTGGCTCCTTCTGCTATGGTGAGGTGATGCATGACTAAATCAGGATCAAGCCCAAGCATGTCTGCATATGACCATGCAAAGTTGATCTGATACTTTTGGAAGAACTCTATAAACTTAGGTTGTTCCTTTGGAGTGAGAAGATATGCCAGATGTATGATATGAGGATTTTCAGGAGTACCCACATTGTATTCTTTGGTTTCCTTGATGAGAATCGTTGATCATTCCTGTTGTGTACTAGTAGGGAGAATGTCAAACCCTTCATCCTCAGGTGCCTCAGAGAGGTTTTCACTGTTGGATACGCTCTTTCTTTTTACTTTTGTTGGATCAAATAGTGCCACAGTGTGGTTTTCACTGGAAGATCCATGTTTTATTGTTATATTTTTGCAGCTAAAAGGTTTGGCATCCACCCCAAAGTATGTTGTGCTATTAAGTTCAATGGTGAATCCAGCTTTGTGATCCCCGCGTGGTAGGTTTTCCCTTAATTCCAAAAATTCTATGATAGCCTCATCGTTTTGGAAGAAATCAAGACATGGGGGATTTGGTTGGTTCCATTCGATGAGTTGAAGGTGAAGAATGGGCATTACTTCATCGATTAGGTTAAGTGCATTAGATGTATCAGTGAGGGTTAAGATGTTATGGTAAAGGTCGTTGATGGTACTCTCCCTGTCAGAATCAGGCGTAGGATGAGACGTAGGGTCTATGGAAGATGTTTCCAGTTCAGGAACCCAAGTGGTCTTTGATGCTCTGCAAAAAGGATTAGAAAATCTGTTTGATGGCAACACACACAAGAGCACAAGAAACAAACGTTAATGTTAGCAACAAAAGATTATCCTAAACAAGCATATCAAGAGAGATATTAAGCATGAAATAGAAAGCATATAAACATAGAATAAAATAGCTAATCAAGATGCTCATAGTTGCTCCTCCCTTGTTCCTCTCCTCTCCAAGTGCCAAATGAGTGTAGCTCTCAGCTTTTAGCACTAGCCATGGATGTCATATGGAGATTCAAGATGGTTGAATATGATAAGCAAATGCTATGCAAGTGTAGATAGTGATGATATGAAAAAGCTCTATGCTAATGCCAGTATAACAACAGTACTCTAATGCTTCCTCTTTTGCTTGAGGAGAAGGGTTCTATTTATAGAAGAAATGGGGAAATGAAGGGTTAAGATTGAGTAATCTTAACAAGGGTTAGGATTGAAAGATATTTAATCCATGTGAGACTTTCAACCCAATCCCATGTTGACAAGTGTCACCATGAGGAGGCTTGAGAGGGGAGATAAGGAGCATTAAATGCTTGAGGGGACATGATGGTTACCCTAGTCAAAGAAATAAATGCTTTGAAGAGACACATGGGTTACATGAGGGTTAAGTTAGGGGTCAAAGTCCTTAACCATGGGTGCAAGTGGAATTAACCATTAATGGTCATGTAAGAGCCATAAGTGGTTTGGAAGACTTTAGAGGTTAATTTGTTGAACACACAAAGCTTTAATTGCTTTTCAAAGACTTTGGAATCTTTGAGAAGTGACTCCAATTTGCTTAGGAATGTGACAATATTTAGGGGATGGATTAGGTTAATTAGGAAAGGTTTAGAAGATTCTAGAAGGGGTTTAGGCATGCAAGTGGATTTTGTAGGAAAATGCAAGTGGGAGGAATTTTGGTATTTTCAATTAAAATAAAATCATTTATTTCAATTAAATGGTGTAAATTGCATTTGGATAAATATTCAAATAAATATTAATTTATTTAAATGAGAAAAAGGAAGATAAAACATTAAATGCTTGAAGACTTTAAGGGAAACCATTAAAGGTTTGAGAAGATTCTAGAAGGAAGCCATTAAATTTGAAGACTTTAAGGGAAACCATTAAAGTTTTAAGAAGACTTTAAGGGAAGCCATTAAGTTTGAAGACTTTAAGAGAAACCATTAAAGGTTTGAGAAGACTTTAAGGGAAACCATTAAAGGTTTCAAGTGGGTAAGGATAAATAGGATTTTTAAATAAATAATTTATTTAAAATAGTTGTGCAACTTGCATTTGTAGGAAAATGCAAGTGGGTGGAGGATAAAGGTGATTTAAATAAATTATTTATTTATTTAAATGTGAGAGGTGGGATTTTCGAGGATTTAAATAAATATTAATTTATTTAAATGTGAGAGAAGATTTAATTAAATAAATATCATTTATTTATTTAATTAATGGTCTGAATTTGGTTAAGTGAATTAAATCAAATAAATTGAATAATTTATTTAATTAATAGAAGAAGAAGGTTAAGATGAATTAATTAAATATATTAATTTAATTAATTATTGATTGATGGTTAAATAATCAAATAAATACTAAATATTCATTTTAATTAAGTGGACAGATTTATGTGACTACAGTCTTTATCTATGCTTCTCCATAAATAGGGATGTCTTTGCGTGGCGGAGGTGGTGATGTGTCTTCCTCATCTGAAGTATTAAGCTGCATAGAATCAAATTCTCATTCATGTGAGTCGGTCTCTGAATCACTTTCCAGCATCCGATTACTATACCATACTGGGATGTCCTTTGAGTTAAACACTAAAGGTGTGATTGGTTTATGTACCTTTGTAGTGATCGGTGTTGCAGGAAGTTTGATGGGGATACAAGAATCTGGTACAGGAAGTATCGGCAGTGTTGACTCAGTGGCTTCTGCTGGAACTACCGGTACCATAGATACTGCTGCGGGTTCTGATATAGTTGCTGCTGCTAATGGTGCTGCTGATGGGATTACGGGTCCATTTGGTGGAATGAATGGCATTGGTGATGGTTGCGTTGGGATTGTGAGCCTTGATGAGGCAATTGCGATGGTGTTTGATGCTGCTTTAATAATGAAAGGTGTCCTTTTTGCAGTAGGCTGACATAATGGTTTGCTAGGTTTTCCTTTGAATTTGAGTTTAGGAAAGATCTCTTTGTCAAAGCCTAGGCCTGTATTACCTTTGGGTTTTAATTCCAGCAGCAGAGGTTCATGTCGTCATTGTTTGCAATATCCCAAAGCACTCTGACCATCATATCCGATTCGTTGCATAATGAGGAGACTTTTGCCATATTGATCCGTAGGAAGTTTAACTTTCGGTATATTAGTGGTGATGGGATCTTTGTAGATCCATTCCGCTAGGTCCTCATCTTGGGTTTCTTCCTCTTGACTCTTTCCTAGGATGAAAGGCATCAAAGCACATGCTGGCGTGATTAGTGGTTGCTGGAGTACCTGCTATGGTTTACCGTGTGTTCTAGGAGAAATGGGCATTTGTCCCACACAAAAGAGTTGACTCAAGTTGTATTCTCCAGGACCTTCCTCTGCTACTTTCATCTTAAGCTTTTCTTGCTTTGGTATAGTGGTGTTCGAACTGACAAGAGAGGCTGGATTTATATATGATGTGGAGGAAATGGCTTCTCTATTATTAGGAATGGTAATCTCTGGTTGATGGCTAATATTATGGCAATACGCAAAGGGATTTGCATCGCCCAGGATTGTGATCTCTACACCGTTATGTGGGAACTTGACACATTGATGGTAGGTAGATGGAACGGCTTGCATGGCATGTATCCAAGGTCTCCCTAACAATAGATTATATGGCAGAGGAAGGTTCAGAACCTAACAGATGATGTGCTTTACCACAGGGCCCACTCGGATTGGTAGCACTACAGCTCCTTTTGATGAACGCTCTGCATCATCATAGGCTTTGATTGTGATCTTTTTACGAGGATCTACTGATTCTACTACATATCCCAATGCTGTGACCAACTGTAGTGTACAAATGTTCAAGCTAGCTCCATTATTGATCAAGACTCGCTTGATCCTATGTTGGTTGATAAAGCCTTCAATGTGTAGCGAAGCGTTATGAGGTTGCTGGAAGGAAGAGTTGTTACTTTCAGAAAAAGTGAGGCAAGGTGATGACTTTAGACTTGAAATTGGTCTGTATTCAGGTTTGCAGGGACCGATGCCTCTTGGAGTGTTTGATCCAAGATAGTTTTATGAGATGGCGATAGGCGCAATAGTTCTAGAATGGATATAAGTGTAGGCGTTTTGTCTAATTGTTCCACAAGATTGTACTGCTTTGGGATGGAGGTGGTGCCTTATGGAGCTGCCTTTATGGTAACTTTGCCGCGACACGTAACAACATTGCAATTTGAGTTGGGATTTTTGAAGGTTATAGTTGCAACTTGTTCACTGGCATCATACAGATGATTTACAGTGTAATTATACGTAGCCTGTGTATAATCAGTGGTATTAGTGCCTCGCCTGGAAGTGGAAGGACCCCTTTGATCTTGTGATGGAAGTGGATTTTTGAACATCAGATGATCATTATTTGTTGTTTTTGGGTCATGTCCTTCAATTTCAATTTCTCCTCGGTCAATAAGATCCTGAATAAGATCTTTTAATCGGTGACAATTACTTGTCTTGTGTCCTCTTCCTTGATGGAATTCACAGTGTTCAGTATCTCTCCACCATGCCAGTTTGACCTGAGGCTCATAGTTTGATAGTTTAAGTAGAGTGACCAAATTTTGAGAAATGAGTTGTCGCAAGACAGTTTCAATGGGTTCCCCTAAGGGAGTGTATGTGCGTTTCTATTTTTGCTGACGAGGTCTAGGTTCATCATGAGATGTGATGCGACCTTGATTTGAAGGAACATTTGTGTTGTTTTGAGGTGGAGGATTTTGTCCTACAAACCGAACCACAGGTTGTGCATTTTGTATAGTCTGGGCATCCACAACCCCATCGTTGACGATATTCTTGTTTTTGTTCCAGAAGCTTGGTTTATCACTATTGAAGCGCGGGCGAGGACCATCTTTTGGTTCATTAAAGATTTTGATGAGTCCTTTCTTGATGAGTGCCCGTTCACATTTTAAACCCTTGGTGATCATATCATTAAAAGAGTCTGTGTCTTTGACATTCAGGTGAAATTCCATTTCTTCGTTTAAGTTGGAAATGAATATTTCCATGAGTTCTCGTTCAGGTAACTGAAGAGAACGTCTGCTAGATATTTGATGCCATCTTTGCAGGAATACTGAGAATAGTTCACCTGGTTTTTGTTTAGTGTTGCACAGATCAGACATGGTGATGTCGCGTTCAATGTTATGAGAGTAATGAGCTAGGAACTTTTGGATGAGTTCCTCAAATGTTCTAATGCCACCTGATAGTCGGGAAAACCATGATGTGGTTGTTCCTCCCAAGCTTTGGGGAAAAAGGCGCATTAGGTAGGTGTCTTCATATGCTACTTCAAGACAAGCGGAATGAAATTCTCTAACATGATCACGGGGATCCCTCTTTCCTCTATATTTTTCAAATTTGGGTGTTTCGAACCTGTGTGGAAAGGGTGGCATATAAAGATTCCTATCAAAAGGATAGGGACAGATGTCATTGAGTGAGAATTGGTTAGTCTTAACACCACTATGAAGCTGTTGGGCGAGATTCTCGACTTGTTGCTGCAACATCTCTATTTCATTTGGAGGAGGAGGTGGTGGGTTACCGCGGGGAATATTATATCTGATGGGATCTCTACCTCTTTCCTCTTCATGGCAACTTTGTCTTTTTGATGCTTGTCTTAATTGGGCAAGATCAAAGTCAGAGGGGAGTTTTGCTCCTTCTTGAGCAAGCTTTAAGAAGTGAGCATCTGCATTGCTCCTGAGTATTTCGTCAAACAGTCTGTTAAAGAGAGGGTTATGTTGAGCCCTTTCTATTGTTGCAGGAGTAGGAGTACTTGGGTTTTCGTCATTCGCATTTCCTCCAAGTGCTTCTTGAAATTCATTGAGATTTTCCTCTTCTTCTTCTTCTATTTCTATTTCTCGTTGCCTTGATTGTGATCGGGTTTGAGCCATTTTTCTTTATGAGTCTTTGTTGAAGTTGAGTGAAAATGATGATGAGTTGTTTGATGAAATGAGAGATTGATGGTTGGTGAATTGTGTTGCATGTAGATCTCTAGCAATTTTAAGGTAGATGTAACCAAAATTCCTTCTTTGAATTGCTTGCTTGTTTGATAAGATTTGATGTGATAAGGTGTAGAGAAATCTGAGATGTGTTACAGATTTAACTACCTAGTAATGAGAGGATTCACTCATGAACTAGTTTTAACCTGCGTAGATGTGTCTCTTAGGATGAGCTTATCCTAGATGTAGAAACAATCTAAAAAGTGATGTGATGTGTTTGATTCAAGCAATATCTAAAAGAGAACTTGGGACAAGAACCTCTTAATGTTTTGAGAGTTGGAATGGATTGATGATGAAGTGATAATGAGTGAAGAAGATGATGGATGAAATGTTTTCAACTTCAATAAAAACTTTGTGTTACAAATGGGACAAACTCTACCTCTTCCCTTTCGGGTGTTGGTGGTATTTCTTGAGCTGTGTTGTATGTGATACAGACGTTTGGGAAAAAGTTGGGATTGATCTTACCTCCTTGATTTTTGTGATAACTCAGAGCTCTATATTGTATAAAAGCTCTGCGGTTCAATGATTCTGAATCAAATTCGTTTGTTTTGCCTTGAAGGTAGAGACGCATGTGACACAAAAAGACTCTATGTGAGACAAAGATTTGTCTATTTATATAGAAGAACTTCCTCCTTTTGATCAAAGCCTTTGAGCTTAATGGTCTTCTTTTCAAGTTGATATTCTGATGACGCTTCTTCTTTCGCAAGATGTGAAGAATGGTCATAAAGTTTTGATACTTTTGTTGTTTGTACTTTTGTTCTTGATGTGTTTGGTTGGATGAATACTTTGTTTTTGGGAGTGATTTTCTGATTGATGTTTCTTTGACAAGAAAACAAAGCAAGCACACAAACACAAGAATGTTACCCCCAAAGGCACAAATGAGTATGGGTCTAGATCAACCCAATCCTTGGACTTTTATATGACCCTTCCTTTAGATGTATTTTAAGGTGTATTTCCAAAGCCTGAAGTCAGCTCAATTTGCACTTGGTCTTTAAAACGAACACACTTCAAACACTTTTTATCCCTAAGGTCAAATGGCCAGTTGTGATAAATTTAGCCCACATCTTGATAAATTTAGCCCACATACCTTATGAATCCCACCGTGGTAAGTAAGGATGTGATATACTAAGTCTTGCACGAGAATAACAAATAGATGATCCCTATGATGGGGGAGTCACCACTTTTATCAAGCCACAAGTGACTTTTCAAAAAGCTATGTTTCTACTCAAGGAAATATGTATGGTGAGTGTCTTGGGAGCAAAACCATCTATGCTCTTGCACTAAATTATATCGCAAATATCCTCAATCAATAGAACAGGTGGGCTACTACTTAAAGGTGTTTAGTCATGTTCGATGTTTTTGGACATAAGTTCATTCTGCAGTGACTCACTTAAGAGCCTTGTAACTGGTGGTGGGGCCCATTTTTCCTTTCGGCTAGTTACACTGTAGGAACAGCTATACCCAAGGCTACAGCTTTCACTCTCACCTGATTTCTATAGCGGCTCGAAGGATTTACCGTGCGAGGTCGTTCCCAAGAGTATTGATCCCTTGGCAGGCCTCTCTTAAAAAGATAAAATTTGAGTGTTACTAACACTTTTCTCTTGCACCTAGGACCACGAGAGCCAAGGGAGAGGATAGTGTGTGTTAGAAGTGGGACCACTCGACTGACTTTTTGCACAAGTGTGCCAAGTATGAAAGACACTTGTTCTTTTTAACCCATCATCGCAATGTGATCTAACTATTTGGAGATGTTGCTCCAACAGCCATGGTGTTCTTTTTAACTTCAAAGACAATGTGTTGTAATCTAGGAATTGGAAATCCTGGTCAACTTAATAAAAAAACACGTTTGCATGAAGTAAAATCACTTGCAAAAATCAAAACAAGTGGATTGTGTATTTTATGTGCACCAAAATTTGAAGTGTGGATTTGTAAATTCTTTAGTTTGATGCAAGGAAATCAAATTTTTTTGTTGATTTTAAGCACCAAAAGACAAGTGATCCTAACTAGAAAGCAATGAAATTTTGTTTGTTCAAGTTTTAAAAGCACCAAAAGACGAGTGATCCTAACTAGAAAACAATGAAATTTTGTTTGTTCAAGTTTTAATGCACCAAAGGAAAATTTGTGATTTTTAATGGTGAGTTTTAACCTGCACAAACAACAAATTGTCAGTAAAATCTATGTCCAAGGGGGGCTTCCACAAGCCTAAAATTTTCACTTTTTTGGATACAAGGTGATTTTTACGACATTCTGTTACAATAGCGCTAGTCTGTGTTTGAACAGAGGCGCTATTTAATACAAAAGCACTGAAAGAATGGGAAAGACAGAGAAACAAAAGCGCTGAAAGATTGTCAATAGCACCAAAAGAACGACAAACGTGCCAAAACAGTTCCAACAGCGCTGAACTTTGGGCAATAGCGCTATTGTAAGAACAATAGCGCTAAAACAATAAGTGTCGATAGCGCTAGAACGTGTTCAATAGCGCCAAAGCGCAACCTGTGTGACACTTTCAACATTCAGACATGTTAGTTTGCTAAAAAGATGATATTTTTGGTGTTTCGATTCACGTCGGGTTCACCAAATGATGCCCTGCTAAATGGACAAGATTAGTCTAAGATAAATAACACAAGCACAAGAAACTGTTAGTGTTAATCAATCAAAAACTAATCTAAACAGGCATATCAAGAGAGACACTAAAAACATGAAAGCATATTTAACTAAAGAAGCAAATATGATGAGGCATCTCCAAATACCTCCTAACATGTTATTAGCTCCTTCTCCCTTATTCCTCTCCTCTCCAAGTTCCAAAATAGTGTAGCTCTTAGTAGCTTTTTGCACTATGGATGCTTATGGAGGATTGAGATTGTAGTATTGTGCTCCAAATGTGAAATGAAAAGCTAATACTATGCTATTGATACTAAAACTGATTTATTTTAACCCAAAATGACAAGATATTAGTTGATTATGCTAAAATGCTCTCTTAAAATGCCTATAGCTTAAATGCATACAAGTTTTCAGGATCTGGATTATGAAGAAATGGGCTCTATTTATAGGAAAAATGGAGCAATGGATGGTTGAGATTGAGCAATCTCAACAAGGGTCAGGATTGAATGATTTCAAATCCATGTGAGGGCTTTCAACCCAATCCCAGGATGACAAGTGTCAATGTGAGATAGGTTGAGAGGAGAGGGAATAAGCATTTAATGCTTGAAATGACCTTGGGAGTTAAAGTCAAGGTTGGTTGAATGAATAAACTCTTTATTCAAAGAATAAAGCTTTTATCTAATGGATAAACTCTTGTGCAAATGTGAAATGGATGAATATGGTCAAAACAATAAATGTTTGGGGAGACAAGTTTGAAATAACCATAAATGGTTATGTAAGAGCCATAAATGGTCATGTAAGAGCCATTAGTGGTCTTGGAAAACTTTGGGGGTTAATTTGTTGAACACACAAAGCATTAAATGCTTTTCAAAGACTTTGGAGTCTTTGAGAAGTGACTTCATTTTGCTTAGGAATGTGACAATAATTAGGGGATGGATTAGGCTAATTAGGAAGGGGTTAGAAGAATCTAGAAGGGGATTAGATTTTGCAAGTGGATTTGGTGGGTGAAGGAAAATAGGATTTTATTAAAATAAAAATTCATTTATTTCAATAAATATGTGCAAGTTGCATTTGTAGGAAAATGCAAGTGGGGGGGATAAATGATTTAAATAAATGTTTTATTTAATTTATTTAAAAGAGGAAAAGGGGGATTTTAATTAAATAAATTGATTTTATTTAATTAATTGATTTGAATTTGATTTAATGAATTAATTAAAATAAATTGAATAATTTATTTAATTATTAGAAGAATGTTTGGAGATGAATTAATTAAATATTAATTTAATTAATTGATGGCTAGTGGATTTTTAATCAAATAAATAGCAAATATTTATTTAATTAAGCTGGACAGATTTGTGTGACTACAATATCAAATTAATATAAGGATAAGTTTTGGGTTCATCTAAACTTCCACTTTAATAACATTTGGTTATAAATACATATACTTAGCTATATTAAGAAAATGTATGTTGCATGCTTATCTCACATTCCTTTGTATAAGTAAATATTATTTCTAAATAATAAGTTATCTTTGTCTATCTAGAGCTTTATAAATACATTGACATAAAAGTCAATATCTATTTTTAGTTCATCATGAAAATTACTACCTTGTAGAATAATGAGTCGCTATGAATGCAAAAGAATGGCCATGTAGATGAATATATCATCATTCCATATGAATAGCCATGTGGAATAATGAGTCAATATGTATGCATAAGAATAGCCATTAGATGAATATATCATCATTGCATATGAACAATGATGTATAATAATAGTATGATCTTATAATTCTTGATGTGATAGTAGTCATTATTGTTGATTAGTTTAACATTAAAATGTATACACACATATATATGCATTATAATTATATATGTAATTACAAATACATGTGTTATACCTTCTTTAATAAATATTTGCTTATTCTTTAAGACATGAAATCTCTATTATTACTATTATAAGTTGTATGCTTATCAAAACATGAATCTATTTATCATGATAAACATATGCTCTTGAATACCCTTATGTGTTCCTTTGTACTCTTATATGATCTTGTGTGCAAGTATGTGTTCTTATATTCTCATATGTAATCGGAGTCTTCTTAGAATATTTGGAAATTATGATAATACACTATTTTTGAGATGAATCTAGAACCATTGAATAGACTTCAATTAGATAAGTAATTATGTTGCATTAGAATACCACACAATTCCATTACTCTTGCCAATATAATTTTGCTAGTCTTCCTTGAGCTAGGTCAGGTGTCATGAATGATTTTTCGGAAGTGTAAATACTTTGTGGTAGGGTGGAAATGCACTCCAAATATATTCTCACCCGCAGTGTACTTAGGGAAATAGGTTTCAAGAGTTCCTATTAGGAATGTCTTTAAAAGATATGATCATATGTATTCAATATATGTGACCTTATGACCTATTGTAAAGGATTATTGTTCCTTATGTAATACATTGTAAATGACTTATTGTACTAAACATTCATGTGCTTAATGTAAATGTCATGTCTCTGCTCTTATATATTTCAACATGTGCCCTTAATTTATGCTATTTTGTGTATTTTATGAATTATGTAAGTATTTAATTGAGGATGACCTTACACTTATGAAGTTTCATATTCCAAGGTTTTAATGACTGAGGTTTAGTAGACAAAATTTTTGAAACTTGAAAATGTTCACTATGGTATGTTGACCAAGTTTCATATTCCAAAGTTTTAGTGACTGAGGTTTAGAAGACAAAATTTTTGAAACTTGAATGGTTGATTGTTGGTACTAGATAAGTCTACATAGGGCAATGCATAGTCTATTCCCTCTTTTGGAGAGATATGTGGGCTTTTTAACCTAGCCTATCACATGTTTGGTTAAAGATTATTTTTGTGGTCGAATTGCAAATGCATTAATCTTATTCTAGGCTTACATGTGAATGTAATTATGATTGTAACCCATATATAGTTGATCTAGGTTCATTCCCAATGTGTCTATTAATGTAATATCCACAAGGTGTGATTGATGTGTGAATATATGGGTGATGATATGTGAGTTGCATCCCAATCATTGTGCAGTTTCGATTGAAGATTATATGCACTATGTCAGGAAGTTTTGAAGTGTGTGTAGATAAAAAGAAAGTTGTGTAAATTTAGTTTTGGAGGTCCATAATTAATATCTATTGTATTTTGGTGGGATTGGTGTTTCACAAGTTGAGTTGATCCTTAGATCTTAGAGTAGGGGATTTGTGTCTCTTGTAGGTTGGTGCCTGAAAATGTAATTGGGGATTGGTGTCTTTGGTAGGTTGGTTTCTACTTCATAGTGTAAATTCATTTTGTCCCTCATTTATATTCACTTACCAAATAAGGAATTAGTAAGTGTGATATGAAACATTGATAAAAAAAGATTATGTGATTAAGTTCAAAAGTACACCAATTGATAATTTGCATGTGTGCTCTAGAAAAATCATGATTAGTACAACAAGTGTTCTATATGAAATTTAAAATGAAAACATATAATATTAATTAAATAAAAAAATTATGAGTGTTGCCCTTGGATAATAGTATACTAATGTATATACTATAATTGGTAAGATCAAGTAATAAACATATAAATTTTGTATATGTAGAATTAATTTAGGAACATATAGGAAAAGTAAAATGATGAATTCTTAATTTTATTTTTTAATCTTTTAAGAATGGAATTTATTACTTGATTTGTGGACTTGTATCATATTGTTTGGTTTTTTTGGTATTATAGATTGAACATTGTTATACAATCCAAATTCGTTGAATGAATTTGAATTTTGTGTAGTTGATTTAGATCTATGAAAAAATATTTATTGTTTTCTTTTAATTTTTTAGTTTTTGTTTTGTCCATATATATTGCAAGTCTTACATGTAGCTATATTTTGTTGGTATAAGGGCAAATGTAAGTTCAAAAAAATATAGCAGATGTACAAATTATGGATGAATTTGATGTAGAAATTAGAGTGTGATGGGCAATATTTGGACATTTATGTATAGATTTTTTATTATCTTCACCGACTTTATTATGTTTGCATTCACCTTTAATATTTATCCTAGAACAAGCACTTTTAATTAGATAAGACAATGTTTATATTTTTTTCTTTGAAACAATTTTTTTAGTTTACTAGTTGAAATTGATTACTTGATAAGCACATACAAAATATTTAATTATATTTGATTGTTACAAAAATACTTGTACATATGAGATTTGTTGATTCTATGTCTTAGTCTCAAATACAATATTTGATAGAAAAAAATTCTCACATAATCATAAATATTAGTAACTTTATTTTGTACGGAATTACTTATATTGAATAGTTAGAATGATTTGTGTAAAGTAAAAGAAAAAATGTTTACATTTACTAATATACTCGTCCCTTTTTTTTCCAAAGTCAAAAGGGGTAAAGATTTATTAATCACCAAAGAGCCTTACAAAGCAAGAAAGGCCAATAGGTCATGAGAGAACAAACAATTAGACATTCCTATCGTCCATAACTAATTGCCCAAACAGCACATCACTCCTATTCGCAACATGTCAATCTTACGTACGTTCAAAAACCTATTTGACCAAACAATTTGCTACTCCTTAACATATAAAATAGGTTTATTCTAAACTAGACCCCATTACCATACAACTACCCTTCCTTAACAACAATGGAAACGTGCTAACAGATGACACCTTAAGTTATCAAACCAATTCATCATCCTTCCTTCATTTTTTTATCAAATTCATGTTCTTTCTTACAGTGAAAGACAGGCAACAAGCAAGTTGGGATAAGAAGTTACACAAGATCTTGCAGAAAGTCTTGATAAGACTCAATAACTCCTCCGACATTCTTCACAGTTGATTATACTGCGTTACAACACAGACCAGTAGCAACTGAGTTGTTTAAGTTGTGGCTCAGCTCTAATGGAAGCACTGTCTTTTCAACGAACTCAATCATTAAAAAATACTTTTGTTGCCGTATCTTACAATGAATACCAATTCCAAGAGAATTCCTCCAAACAAGTACTCTTTATTTACTTTTCCTATTACAGATTGTATTGAATAATTGCAGTAAAGCTTAGCCCCACCATTGTAGTGATCCCCATGTGGGTGAAACATCACCTCGCACAGTGTACCTCCCTTTTTCTTAACACTCAACCAGATTCTCTTCGTCTTTTTTCAAATCAAGATTGATAGCTGATTGCATATTCAATTGGGAAACTTTATCCAGCAAATTATAAAGCAAATCATATTAGTGTCACATGGATCAAATAATAATAAAAAATTGTTGTCAGTTCAACAATTTTTTTAAAAAAAAGAGAAAATGAAGTATAAGAAAAATAGAGTCCAAACCAAGGAATGAGATTTAAAAATTAGATATTATATTTAAAAAATCCTAAATATACAAAACAATAACCCAAGGTCGTGGAAAATTTTCAAGTTCCCAAGAAAACATCAGGAAAAATGAACTAGTTTCTTAGCATCATATAGAACTTGTTATTAAATCACATTGATATACATATAAAGTAGGATAATGAGATAGAAGTGGAAATAATAAATGTTGAATTAATTATAAAAATTAAATAGATTAATATATGACACTCAGTTGGATTCTACAAATAGGAAAATAACTAAAAGATGCTAAGAACCAATTCACTATATTACAAAAATTTTAGGACTTTATCTAACAGTTATCTTAGAATCTGCAAATTGAATGTGCATGAAGATTTGATCTTTCTTTCCAGAGAAGTGAACTAATGTGTCAACTTAAACTCTTTCTTGTCAAAATGAATTAACAAAAAATAAATATTGAGTTGAGTTCATTGATCTTTTGAATTGTCAAAATTGATTTTTATTAGTAAACCTCTTTATGTAATTACCTTTTAATTATTTTCCTATGCTTTACCAACTTATTATGAATGTGAGCTCACATATATTATGCAATCCTAAACATCCAAAACCTAAATATTACATTTGATACTTATTGTTGTAAAACATACATAACTTCTCTCATAAAATTTCAAACCAAAGTAATGAAATTCAAATGCATCATAAAAATAATAAACCATATGTTACAACCATGGAACCATTTTGAGCAAAGTTGACAGAATCAAAAAGCGGTATCAAAAGATATGGTAACAAACCAAACAAGTAGTTTGAAATGACTTCTCTTGCTCTTGTTTTCGCCTTTGCAATTCGACCGTTGCATGGGTGTGGCGCCTGTGCTCTATCTGGGTGTGGCAACCCTCCTTCATCCTCGTTGGCTCTAATCCCTCCTCCTTTGGGCACTGGCTTCTTTGGGGACCCGACTGTCACTACTTGTGTGCTGCCTCCTCTGGTGTGCGTTGATCCCTGCGAATCCCATGTTCCGTCGATGATCTTACTGCTTGTTGGGGGTGGTTCTGGTTCTCCCCACATGGGTGCTTCCCTTTGAGAGGATGGTTTGTGCCCCCCTTTCATGGATGCCCTTCCGAGGAGTGTTGTTGTTGTTGACTCTTTAGCTCACGGTGATGGTTCTCAACCGACTTCTATTGGTGCTAAGGCTCTTCCCAGGCCTTCATTTGCTGGCAAGAGTAGCTTTGTTCGTGTGGCCAGATCTACTACCCAACCCTCCAAGGGAGTTCGTCCTCTTCCCTGTGCCAAATCCTCCCCCATGGTGGTTTGTGGGAAGGATGTTGTGGACAACCTTGGATTCTACCAACGTTGTTCTTTAGTTTGTAGATTCTATGGGCTCTAGCCTTCACTTCTTGACCTCCATCATTAGGTGAGTGACCCTTGGAGGTCTTTGGTAGCTCATAATATTGAGCTTTTTCCTTGTGCTAAAGGCTTTTGTATTGCTTCTTTTACTTCTTCGGCTCATAGGGATTTGGTTTTGGGCAAGCTATGGTCTTGGGGAGCTCACTCGAATAACTTCTTTCAACCCTCTCACTGAACCGCTTAATGTGCATCCAGTTTGGATTCACCTTTTGAATCTCCCTCTTCATTTTTGGGAGCTTTCTTGCTATGAGGCTATTGGTAACTCTTTAGGCCATTTCTTAAAGGTGGATGATGCCACGTCTTCTATGGGCCACACTACCTTTTCTCACATCCTAGTTGATATCGACATCTTTTTGCCTCTCTCGGGAGATGTGGTTCTTATGGTTAGAGATCGGCCTTGGACACAACTTATATTTTTAGGGTCTTCCCTTCTGCTATCAAAAATGTTTCTCTATGGGACATCTTGCTTTGGACTACTCTATCTCATGCCACAAAGGTGTTTCTACTTGGTGGAAGGATGCTACTGTTGATCACTTGACCATCTATGTTGTTGAATCTGATTTGGATGGTTCCTCTTAGGAGGATGAGGTTCCTTCTACTACTGTTGATGTTGATGTCGATTCCACCATTTTGGCTCCTCCTATCCTGATGGACCCTATTGCCTCTAATTTGTAGCTTCGCTCTACACTAACTAGTCCTTCTCTTAATGCTCTATAGTAGCCTTATGTTGTACAACTCACTCTTGTTCTGTAGCAATCGATTGTTGTCTTGCAACAACCTGTTGCTGGCTTTACTGATGGTTTACAAGTGAGATCCTTACTGCTTGGTCATTCCCTTGATGACCCCGATAACAGTATCACCTGGACTGTTTTTTGTCACAGGCGGAAGCGGAAGTCCTCCCCACCCCCAAGGATCGAGTGTCCACACCCCTCCTTGAGTTGGGTATGTGTTATTGAAGGTTGGGCAAGTTTCCTTTGTTCGACTTTGTTAGTCCCAAACTTTCTCTGATGTGTTGTTTTTTCTGCCTGCCGACTTTTCTTTTTGATAGTCTGTGACTATGTTAAGGGTCAGTGCCCTAGTTAACGCTGCTTTTTAATAAAAAACAAACCAAACAAGTGGCCAAGCACATGAAAACTAGCTTGCAAAAGGCAGTTATGTTATTAAAATTTTACTGCACTGCTTGTAATTAGAGGAGATCGATGACTGTTGAGAATATCATTTTTGAGAAGAAAAATGAAAGCATTATGAGCATCGCTTTGTCTTAGTTGCATGATGTTAAGTCTAAAAATAAAAACTACAAGTTATTCATTTTGGGCATAGCATTCTAAAAGCTTCTTTTTCATAAAAAGGGCATGAGTTTGGGCCCTAAACTACCATAGGAATTAAAAAAATGTACAATTTTTCATAGAGTTGGCATGCTAGATTACACCATCGAATTTGAGTGAAGGGAAGATTACAGAGGAGGATCAAGTAAGAGAGCTTGATGTGAGAAAGTGAAGAGATGAGAGGAGGATTTGAAGGAGGGGAGATGGCTACAAGCCTGCGTCCAATCTGATATGGGTCAGTAATGCACAATATTTTAAAAGCAGAGGAATTATAAATCAAAAAAGTATTGGACGACTTAAATCATACATATTAAGCTTTGATTTCTAGACATAAAAGTGTTAAACACTCAGAATTGACTAACATTTTCCAAACTTATTATGTTGCTTAATGTGTGTGATTTAAGACTAGCCGTATATAAGACCATATTCACTTGCTTGAGAGAATGTAAGAGATCACAAGTATTACCTTTTGCCACTTTTTATGTGCTTTTGTAGTTCTCATTTAATTCTTAAAAAAACAATTTTACAAGATTTTTCATGTTTCCTTGACAAATTCTTTATGCATAGCTTGAAATCTTTTAGTTTGCAAATCTGGTATTTATTCTACGCACCAAGAGAGTTCTATTTCTCATTGCGTTCTCTCTCTCTCTATATATATAGTTGTGAGACATGGACCAGCTCTGGTACCATGTGATATTTTGCCAAGATCTAGAGGCAATGGAAAGCACAAATAAGAGAGAACAAAATAGATTATAGAAATAAACTGTATTCTATCAAGATGAAAATACTGATCAACTGGATCATCAAGTGATACATACAATGAAACTGAGCCTGCTTGTATAGGCAAGGCTATATGGATATGTGAGCACACAAACATGACATGTGGCTCAATAAGAAATAAGGGTAGGTAGGAAATAGGTGTGGGTAGGTAGGAGAAACAATATAATATTCCACACGAGGTGGATCACCCACTGAATGTGGAGTGTAACAACAAGATCACACCATAAAAGGTGGAAATTCTCCTACACACACTATCCCAATGTGGCACAAACACGCAAGTGTCTCATACCCAAACTACTATGAAATGCATGTACCTAATTAAACTTAAGTAAGGTGTAATAATATCCAAGATGAATAATTATTTACACCAACAATAGTCAATAAAATTCATGCATATGTTGTAAACACAGTATCCCTTTACTTCATTTTTAGGTTCCTATAAGTTTTGAGGCAATTTCATGAGTCAAATAATAGGGTACCCTATGTGTTACCAAAGCTCAAGATTTCCTTATTCAATGAAATGACACCCAATACTATGTTTAATGCCTGAATACTTCAACTCGTTTGCCTCGCCTTCTGGTTTCATTATTTTCAGTAGATTAGTTTAATATTTAGTAGTCGATTGGAAAATGTCTAGAATTCTTTAATTATTTTGAATGAAGAGGGTAAACTCTTAAAAAGGAAATATCATAAGCTTAAAGTAAGTAAGATGATTTTGGAAAGCCATTTTTAACCTTTCCATAATTAAAACCCTTATTAGGTTATCAAATTTCTAATCGTTATCAATTGGACAAAACCTATATAGCTTGAGGTAATGAAAATGTCTCACATAGCTTATTTTATTTAATTTTAGATGATATCTTCAAATATGGTAGCACATAAAATTATATAAAGCAAAAATAGTATTTAATATAGATTGATTTATACATAAGATCTTATCCATAATCTTATGTATCGTAATGAAGTTGACTTCGCAAGTGATATATCTTATTATCATTTTGATATTATTTATATTTCTTATTTTAACTCTTTAAAAATGTCATGTTAAGCATAGTTAAAAAAATAATAATTAATATATGTTTTTGATTAAAAAAGGAGTGATAACTAGGGCGTCGACCTTTTACATAGTCAGAGAGTATCAATAATACATTTGCAACAACAAAACCTTACAATTAAACAACAACCCAAACCCAACTCAAGGAGGGGTAGGGACACCCGAACCAGGAGGGGTTTGGGGGCTAGGGAAAATTTCCCCCTTCGCCTACGACTAATCACAGTCTAGGCAATACTGTCATTGGGACCATCAAGAGAGTGATCAAGCGGTAAGGTCCCTGCTTGGATACCATCAGAAGGTTCGAGGGAGTTCAGCAGCAAGGCAACAGTCGACTATTGCAGAACAATGGAGGACTGTTGAACTCATGTAGAGATTATTAATTATAATATCAAATTAATATAATGATAAGTTTTGGGTTCATCTACAATTCTTCTTTAATAACATTAGGTTATAAATGCATATACATAGTTATATTAAGAAAATATATGTTGCATGCTTACCTCACGTTCCATTGTATAAGTAAATATTTCTAAATAAGAAGTTATCTTTGTCTATCTAGAGTTTTATAAATACGTTGACGATATGTATCTTTAGTTCATCATGAAAATTATCATCTTGTAGAATAATGAGTCAATATGAATGCAAAAGAATGGTCATGTAGATGAATATATCATCATTGCATATCAATAACCATGCAGGATAATGAGTCAATATGAATGCATAAGAATAGCCATTTAGATGAATATATCATCACTGCATATGAACAACGATGTAAAATAATAGTATGATCTTATAGTTCTTGATGTTATAGTAGTAAACATAGAAATTTTGTATATGTAGTATTAATTTGGGAATATATAGGAATGTAAAATGATGAATTCTTAATTTGATTTTTTTATCTTTTAAGAATGTATTTTATTATTTGATTTGCTGACTTGTATCATATTGTTTATTTTTTCGGTAGCATAGATTGAACATTGTTACGCATTCCATATTCATTGAATGAATTTAAATTTTGTGTAATTGATTTAGATCTATGAAAAATTATTTATTGTCTTCTTTCAATTTTTTATTTTTTGTTTTGCACATGTTTATGACAAGACTTACATGTAACTTTGTTGGTAAAGGGCAAATGTAAGTTCAAAAACATATAACAAATCTACAAATTATCAATAAATTTTATGTAGAAATTAGAGTGTGATGCTGGTCAATATTTGGACATTTATGTATAGGCATTTTTTTAATATCTTCATGTATTTTATTATGTTTGCATTCACCTTTAATATTTATCATAGAATAAACACATTGAATTAGGTAATACAATGTTTATATTCTTTTCTTTAAAATAAATTCTTTTGATTTACTTGTTGAAATTGGTTTCTTGATAAGCACATACAAATATTTAATTGTATTGGATTGTTACAAAAATACTTGTACATATGAAATTTGTTGATTTTATGTCTTAGTCTTAAATACAAGATTTGATAAAAAGAAAAATCTCACATAATCATAAATATTAGTAATTTTATTTTGTAATGAATCACTTATATTTAATAATAACAATAATTTGTATAAAATAGAAAAAAATAAAAATGCTTTCATTAATATACATATAATTATTTAATATTAATTAACTCTTGAATGTCGTCTATTATAAATCTAGATGACATTCAGACTTATTTTTTACATCTAGAATGATTATTCTATTACTATACAACCGCCTTCAAACAATAGAAATGTACTAACAACTAATACATTTAGTTATCAAACCACTTCATAATCCTTGCTTTCTTCCATTTTTCATCAAATTCCTATTCTTTCTTAATGTGAAAAGACAACCGAAAAGCTTTTACTATTAACCTTATGTTTATTTCGATTTATTATTTTTATTAATTCATCATTAGCTATATTAATTTCATTACCTTTAATTTAACATTGTGATTTTTATATGTTTATAATTATCTTTCAATATTTTAAACTTTTTTCTTATCATCAGATTACTAAACACTTAGTATTTCTCACCTAATTCCTCAACCTCTCTTCACCTTCTCCTTTATCTTCACATTGTATTTAGTTAGTTTTGTCTACAATCCATAAATTGCAATTTTTCCTCATTCTAATAAGTTAATTGTATGGAAATAGGGGATAGTTCAATGGCCAAACTTGAGATTTAGGCAAAATATATGTGTGCTATGTAAAGCGTATAAGAGCCACAATCTATGTACATCATGACATAAAAATTAATGTAAACATAACATGAGAACATTATCTTTGTGTTGAATTCTACAACATTAATGAAAACATGATATTTTTGCATTATGTTTGTGTTAACTTTTACAAAATCAATGAAAATGTAATATTTTTATATTATATTTTATGTTTATTTTTGTTAAAAACAAAATGTATACACTATATAGTGTTTAGACAATATATAATGCGTAGGATTTATATCTCTTTGAATTCTAAATTTAATGATCCCTATATATTTAGGCTTGGATTTCCAATCCTAAGGATTGTAAATTCCTTTTGGCTCCTAAATTCTTGCTTTTAAAACAATGAATTTAAACTTCAATATCATTAACTTTACATGTTTTGTAATAAAAATGTACAAAATAAACACCACAAAAAGGAACTACTTCTTAATATTCTAACCATATTTTTTATATATATTTTTAATTTAAGTTAATATATTTATTTTTTATTTTCTTTGTTCAAAGTGTCTTCACATTCCTTTGATACATATGTATTAGTTTTTGTTTATGACTTATGATCCTCTTAGTCAAATTTGATATATATAATACATGTGTCGATTTTATTTATGACTTCATTTCATACATATTAAGAAATTCAATTAATTTTGTGCAAGTTATGTGATATTTGTATTTATGGTGAAAATGGATAACAATAATAACAAAATTGAGAGGCTAAATGAATTCAACCACCAAACCCTAGCCTAACAACAACAAAGATCCTCCATAACATATGAAGATTACCTAAGACAATGCAAATCAAATGAAATCACAAAGATTATACCATTACATGTCCAATAGGGTTTTGATCTCCATTCTTCCTATCTCCATTGATCTTGCTTGATATATTTGCTCTCAGATTTTATGTGCACAAGAGCTCAACAAAGAACGGAATGTGGTTGCAAGTAGGATCGTAGTGTAGTCAAGTGCATAAAATGATTAGCTAGGTTGATTAGGGTTTGATAATGAAGGAAGCATCTCCTTATATAGAAGACACAAATATGAAATGGAGAGATAAGATTGGGAGGTGTAAAAGGAGGTCGGCTATGATTAGAGGGTAGGTAGAAGAAATAATAAAATAATGAAAGGGTTAGGTAGTGTAGGAATTAAGAGATGAATGACATGTGTCATGGGTAGAAAAAGGATAATGAATTAATTAAATAAATAAAGATTTATTTAATTAATAGAAGAAGTGGGATCAATTAACTAAATAAGATATTTATTTAATTTAGGAAAAGGATAATTTAAATAAATAAATGTATTTATTCAAATGAGAAATAAGGCTAGAAGAGGATAAATGAATTAATTAAATAAATAAAGATTTATTTAATTAATAGAAGAATTAGGCTTAGATAATTAAATAAATATTTAGATAATTAAATAAATAAAATATTTATTTAATTAGACTGGACAATTTTAGGTGTCTACATTTTGCCCCTCTTTGAGACAATGCGGCTTGTCGCGTTGTTTCAAAGAAGATAAGATGAACTGATACAAAGTTGCCGCAAGATGGGAATGATGTGCCCCCTCGAGAGATTGGATGAAAATGTCTGAAAAGATCGCAGACAATCTCTCGATAAGAAAGACGTGATAGAATGGACTGACCGAATAAAGTGACAGAGTCACGGGATAATGAAGACTGACTTGGGAAACGAGGACTAGGGTAGTCTATAAGATAGACCACGAGGGAAATACATCCTCATTGTCATCTACACCTCCAAGAGATTAGAGTGCAAAGAGAGAAAAGAGCAGCAGCAGTCAGTAGCAATGGCTTTGGTTCACAGATTCGACCGCGTTCGCCGATTCCAGAGGCCAGCAAAGGCAGGAGAGCCAGTAAGTACCACAAAACCCCCTTGTATGTTATTGCATTTATTGTTGTCATTAATGCATACTAGGTAATGTAATAAATGCGCATTTATGTCAGGAAAGCGCGTTTGTGTCCAAAAATGTGAATTTGTGTCTTCTAGATCAAATCGGCAGTTCTGTGATGAACATACTCTGTCGATTGGATAAGCTGCTAAGAGGATACACTCAAGTAGGTCCTCTATGGAAAACTAGGATAGCAAAAAGGGCTAGGATTGATAATTCTGTGATAGAACATACGTTGCCAATTAGGAAACTACTCAAGAGGATTCACTCAAGCAGAGGCCCTAGGATAAGATAGATCAAGGCACTTTGTGATGAACAGTGAGTACCAAGATATAGTACTTTGTGATGAACAGGGAGTACTAAAATATGAGCAACACTTTGTGATGAACAGTGAGTGCAAATGTGAGCAGCACTTTGTGATGAACAGGGAGTGCAAATGTGAGCAACACTTTGTGATGAACAGGGAGTGCAAAACACGTAGTACTTTGTGATGAAGAGGGAGTACCACTAGGATAGAAGCAACACTTTGTGATGAATAGTGAGTGTCACTAGGACTGAGATGATTGATTTGTGTGACTGCAGGAGTATTTGCCTATGCTGGAGTCACGGGAGAGATTCCCGTCGACTCAGAGGTTGCGACCTGAGTTGATAGCCAAGGACCGAGCTGCGATTGAGGCTATGGGATTGAGACATATTCTGTATGTGCCTGAGTTTTGGGCGAACATGGGTTTGCTAACTGCGCTTGTTGACAGATGGCACTCTGAGACATGCACATTCCATTTTCTGATGGGTGAGATGACAGTCACCTTGGAGGATGTATATAGGATACTGAGGATACCGATCGATGGGGAGTTAGTACCCTACAATCGAGATAGAGATAGGGATGCACTGAGACGAGTGTTCTAGGATCCAGGACTGGAGATGAGGGTGGGACATGTGGCATGGGATACCATGACATGGACAGGATTAGCACTACCAACAGTGTTGGCAGGAGTTATCAGTGAGTTCCTCTGTCCGGATAGGGTGACACGAGGGGTGGCTGCAGGGGACACAAGGGCCAGGAGAGATGATCTTGGGGTGGGTCCTTCTAGGGCTCAAACTCCATTGAGGCCAGCCGGCTCTGAGGAAGGGGATTCATCATAGCCATAGAGGGCTCCCTATGTATCAGTATTGTACCATTTTGTATGATGATGTAGACACCTGCGGGTGATTGTAGCCATATGATTTTGACATCATTGTATCATGACACTTTATATATATATATATATATATATATATATATATATATATATATATATATGAGATGATTCATCTTTGCGGTAGCTATATGCATGCATACCTATGTGATGTATGTTTCTATGTGATGCTTATGATATGGATGCAAATATGTATATGATGCAATGCAATATATTTTTTTGTTCTTTTATGTTTTATATGTGTATGCATGATGCAAATGTGAATGTATGTAATGCAGATGAATATGATAATGCAAATGTAAATTGTGCTAACAGGTGTTCTGTGCAGGATGTGATGCAGTTGTGATATCTATATGTATGTATGAAATGCTTATATGTGGTAATGCAGGTGCAACTACATGAAATGCAAATGTTTTTGGTGTGTCATTATACTCAGTCATGTGATAGCAGGCTACACAGACTCAAGAAGGACGATGGAGGTCAATCAAGAAAGGGGATGGAAGGTAGAAGATATGGAAGTGAAAGAGCTTCTTATGCATTATCATCATTGAGCTTTATTATGGCAAGTAGGTTATGACAATCGAGGCATATGTTCGACCCAGAAAGTCATTGTGCCTATTTGCATGGAGATAAGACAGTCACAAACAAGGAATGCCCCAGTTTACACTAGACTCATAGTGTCCTCATATCCTTGGACAAGTCATAGCATTACTAAAAGACAATCCACAGACAGCAAATACAAATAGGTGACGATACCCCATCCTCGCCTTTCTAGTCAAAGACATCCTGGAGATAGAATCTCTAGTTAGAGACATCCCGGAAAAGCTAAAAGACATGTCACCAAAAAAGATGAAATCAAAAGAAAACCAATACTCAACACCAACATCCATTGTAGCCCTCAAGTTTAGTGTCTCTTGTCACTTGTATAAGTCTTATTTGATTGTGGTCACAATGTTTACCTTCACAAAAAGGATAGATACCACTGAACCATAATGTTGTTTGAGTCTGCTGAAAGATTTGATTTGTTGAATCCCATTGTTGCTGCTGTGTCTCATCTGAAACTGATTGAATCCATGAAACTGATACTTTATTGCGGAGAAGATGAAACTTTATTGCGGATTGGCGATGCAGATGCTGCTTTATTGCGAATTGGGCACGAATAGACTGAAGGAAGCTGGAAGAAACTATACTCCTCAAAACATGTGATGTTCTTAGTTCCACACCCATCACTAGACATAGGATTTGCCTTAGCCACAGATAGAATCTGATTTATTATGGATGGAAAGGGAGGTTTATTATGAATGGCTAACCAATCTTGGGTAGATCAATAACAAGCCATGATGAGAATGGGTAAGTTTATTATGGATGAATTGGTCGTGAGTGTGTGCAAAGTGAAAGGATGAAAGTGGATCCTAAAGGAGGGAGGAGCAATGTCTCTACACATGGCACTGGTGACCCAGTTTTCACCATTGTACTTGCCCAGGATGCCACCGAAGTGGTTTTCACCATTGGATGAAATTATTTCTCTTTACTTTTTTTGATTTTTCAATGTTTTATGTGTCACAAGGCGCCTATTTGCCAAGTTTTCACCAAGTAACGATTTTTTTTGTTTTTATAATTTTTTTTTTTAATTTTTTTAATTTTTGTATTTTTTTGTATTTTTGAATTAGGATATTCCGAAGAGCTATGTGTAGAACCTGCGAAGGTGCATGTTGTTGATAGGATCCTCTAAAGGTTCACCTTCTGTAGTTGAGAGCTGATATGCCCCAGATCCATATGTTGTTGTAATGATGTAAGGACCAAGCCAGTTTGGTTTGAACTTGCCCTTCTTCTCTTTGTCTTGCTGATTTTTGGGGTTTTCTCTGAGAACCAAATCACCTACCTCAAATGTGCGAGGCTTAACCTTATGAATGTAGCTGTGTTGTTCCTTGATTGAATGATGTGTAGCTTGAGTGTCTATCTTCCTTGATAAAGGAACTGAGATAGAATTACTAGTGTGTGGACTGCATAGGCCCATATGCGTGTCACCTAAAGAAGTTTGGGCATCTCTGACAACAAAGTCCTTTGAGGAAGCTCCATTAAAGGTCCATGATGTATCACTAGAAGGGAAAGGATGTGCGGAACAAGTGGATGAGTAATGAAGGCTTGTGATTGTGAAAAGAAGTGAAAGTAGGATAGCATGATGGAGACTTAGGATCAACAAGTATGCTTTTTGACTTGAAATTTTAGAACTTTTGCCCCCAGTTATTTTGATATTAGGGGAGATCAACTCTTGTTCTTTTTGCTTCATAGGATTTTTATCCTTGACCTTGATTTTTGTAGAGTCCAATAGCTTTTGATTTTGATTTGGACTAAAGGACTTTTCTTTAGTTTTGACTTTTATATTTTTCTTTTCAAAGCTTGATTCTTGATCCCCAATGACTAAGGGCTTTTATGATTCTTGTTGATCTAAGTCTGGAAGTGGAGTGGAAATGGAATGAGTGGATGATATGGTAAAGCTATGTGAGTTCTCAAGAGGGCTGGTGATACGCTCAATAGATTCTTCGCTGGAACCACTCTTAGGACTATTGATATCAAGAGATGCTTGCACCGCTAGAGGAAATTTGCATTCAGACTTAGTAGCCACAACACTAGGTGGTTCACACCCAATTCCTTGATATTGCAAATTGTTTATAGAATGTTCTTGTCGACTGAATGTCTTAGGAGATAGTGGGAGTTGATCAACATGAAAGATATACTCACCACATCCCATCTCTTTAAACTTGAACTTTTCTTTGAGCTCTGATTGTTTGGATGTAGAAGCTTTTACTGATTCTGGATCCACATATGCTGATGAAGGAATAGATTCTCTATTAACTAGAATTATTATTTCTGATCTAGGTCGCATATTGTTGCAATATATAAATGGATTTGGGTCAGCTTTGATGGTCACTTCAACTCCATTATGTGGAAACTTGATGCATCGATGATATGTAGATGGGACTGCGCTCATTTCATGAATCCAAGGACGTCCTAGCAATATGTTGTATGTGAGATCAAGATCAAGTACTTGACAAACCACATCCTTTGTAACTGGCCCAACTCTGAGAGGTAAGGTGATTGTGCCTTTGGATGAATTCTCTTCATCATCATATGCTTTGATAGTAATTTTGTTTGTAGAATTCACAGCTTTGTCAAAATATCCCAATTGTTTAATAGTGCTTAATGTACAAATGTTTAGACCTGCTTCTCCATCTATCAGGACTCATTTGATTCTATGTTTGTGTATGAAGGCTTCAATGTGTAACGGTGCATTATGTGGTTGACTTACGGAGGCGTCATCGACTTCTATGAATGTAAGGGAGTGTGTAATGGAAAGGTATCCCACCATGGCTTGAAACTAGTCCACGTTCAGATCAGTAGGAATGGCAGTTTCTCTCAAGATTTTGTCAAGAATGGCTTTATGTGCGGGGGATATGCGTAAGAGCCCAAGGATGGAAATGAGTGCGGGTGTCTTCCCTAACTGTTCTACAAGGTCATACTTAGGTTTAGTTGATAAAGAAGCGGTGTTTTTAGTTGAAGCACCTGGAAAAGTAATTTTACCTCGACGGGTTGTAACATGACATTCAGAAGTAGGTTTAGAAGAAGATCCAACACCTTTTAGGACAATCTTGGGTCTCTGAGTAGGATTCTCAGGGTTTTTGTCCTTGATGATAATAGTAGAGACATAATTGTCCATCGAGATGTGATTGATGGTTGAATCATAGTTGTAAGGTGCTCTAGTATAGTTGGTTTGATCATCTGTGGCTTTAGCTTTTCCCTTGTCATGCTTTGGGAACGGCTCCTTAAACATCTCATGTTCTTGATTGGATGAGTGTCCCTCAATCTCAATGTCACCTCTATCAATGAGATCTTGTACGATGTTCTTCAGTCGATGACAATTTCCTATCTTATGACCCTTGCTCTTATGAAATTCACAATACTCATCATCATTCCACCAATTTGGTTTAACCTTTGGTTCATATGGAGGAAAATATGGAATTGTGATTACCTTGTTTGCCACTAACTTTTTGAAGACTGACTCAAGTGGTTCTCCCAATGGAGTGTACTTCCTTCGTGATCTAGAAGTTGTTTGAGTATTCACTAGATTGTTTGTAGAACTTGATCCCAAAAAGATGAATTTGGGTCACACTGTATTGGCATCAACAACACCATCATTGACTGTGTTCTTGTTTTTATTCCAAAATCTTGGCTTGTCTTTTCCTTTAAAGTCATCTTTGTTCTCCTTAAATATCTTAATGACTCCTTGCTCAATTAGGACCTTTTCTATTGCTAAGCCTTTTTCAATAACGTCCCTGAAGGTGGACAAACAAGCTTTCCTTAGATCATAGCCAATGTCTTGGTTAACGTTTTGTGTGAACATCTCTACCATTTGTTTTTGTGGAATTTCACAAGAGCATCTACTAGCTAGATTCCTCCATCTTTGTAAAAATGATCCAAAAGACTCTCCCTCTTTTTGCTTGGTGTTGCATAAAGTAGTGACTGATATGTCTGTCTCTATATTGTAGGAGAAATGTTGAATAAATGCCTCTGCTAAGTCACCCCATGACTTAATACCAGGTGGGAGTTGGGAGAACCATCCCATAGCTTGATCACCTAAGCTTTGTGGGAATAATCTCATCAAATATGTCTCTTCTGAAGCTATTTCAATGCAAGCTGTGAAAAACTGTCTTATGTGTGTCTTAGGATTCCCTTTTCCTCTATACTTATCAAATTTAGGCATCACAAAGTGTGTAGGAAATGGAGGCATTGGAATGCTCTTGTCGAATGGATAAGGACATATGTCTCTCATTGTGTATGTTGGCTTCGGTCTATTTATGTCCTCCATTTTCTTTTGTAAGTTCCTGATTTGTTGCTCCAAATTGCTCTTAGGTGGAGATCGACTTCTTGGACCATACCCCATGCTTGAGGCACCAATTGGAGGAGAAGCATGTTGCATATATGGATGATATTGATCATACACATGTTCATATGGAGGAGGTCTATAGTGATGTTGCATATATGGACCACTTGGTATAGATTCATGTTGAGGAACAAAATATCTATTTTGTCCATGTATACCATACTCTACAGGCATGTCATGTTCTAATGTGTTGCCCCCAAATTTGACACGGAGTTTCCTTGTGTCCAAATTTTGAGCATGCCTTTGAATATCCAATTGCTTTGGTGGTTGATCCTTAGCATTTGTATGTGATTGAGCATATCTTTTTGCATAAGACTTCCATAATGGTCTGCGAAGGTGAGTATCATATGCTTGACCATGTGTATGTGGGACCTCTGGTTTTTGAAACAAAGATGATGGTGATTCAGGCACAAGATGTGGTCCTCTATTTCCTCCACTATTAGGCCTCCTTTGATCCATGTTGGAGTGAGTTTGTTGCAAGGGTCGATTTTCCATTATTTGAGACATGTCAAAATCATAAGGTATCTTGGCTCCACTTTGTGCCATCATTTGTAAGAAGTATTGTCTATCTCTCCTCATTATTTCCTCAATCAGTCGATTGAAGCGGGGGTCCATAATGGATTCTTCCGCATCTGCTAAATGTACTGAAAAGTTGTCCATATTGTCATTGTGTGTATCATTGTTGTTTGTAGTGTCCATGTTCTCAACATTTGGAATGTTTCTATAGGCATCCATGTCAGGTAATGTGTTATGATCAGTATTGAAAAAGACATCATTGTCATACTCATAAGAACTCATGTTTGCGGACTCTTGAGCCTCTTTAGTTTCTCTCCTAGATTTTTGAAGATGAGTTTCAACCATGAACTAGGTATTGACCAAGATGTGTGAGACTAGATGAAAATGGAAAAAGTATGGAAGACCAAGAGTTGGATGGAGTGTAAATGAATCTAAGGTGTACTTGCAATGTCCAAAGTGTAAGACCAAGTATGTATGTAGTAGAGTAGGTGTGACTTCCAAAGAGAGGATAGTTTCTCTTGATGAGGTAAGTTGACCTTGACTCTAAGTAAGACCAAATGAGACCCAAAGGTGATAGACCTTGATGAAGGAACACTTAGCAAAGTGTTGTTGTATGTAGTGTGTTGACAAAGTATGATGAGGACAAGCAAGTGACCTTTTGACTCAAGTTTAGACAAGTGTGAATGTAAAGCAAGATGTGAAGCAATGATGGACTGTGTGAGACCCAAAGACAAGTTGAATGCTAGATGAAAACCTGGAGAAACAACCTAGGAAGCTCAAGAATTCCGAAACTGATTGCTCTTGTTTGCTGGACTGTAAAATTTTTCCAATTTGTGAAGTTGTTGGTTGTGACCAAATCTGAATGTTTGACTATTTTTCATGACAAGAGGACACAATGTTGATGAGGACTCAATGTTTGCAAGTGTTTAGACTGATAATGACTCCAAGAAAAGTGTGTTGTTTGATGTAAAATTGTTTTGCATACACTTGAAGACACAAAAGACACAATGTTTTGCTATTTGGTCTTGAACGTTCGAATGTTTAAAATAAGTTAAGCACAATTCTTATGGCTGGCCAAGACAATAGTTGTTGATCCCACATGGGGTTTTACCCCCGAGGCTATGCTATTCAGAGCGGATACTTAGATGCTTGACCTCACTGGCTCCACCCTTGGCACTCACTTCTCGGGTCAGCCAAGCATCAGTCCCCACGAAAACTCCCCGTGGTGAACTTTGTATCTCTACTAAGAACCGTATGTGTGTGGGCCACTACCAGAGGTCCAACCTCCTTCCCCAACAACTAGAAGGATTTGGGCTTCTAAAACAAAAAGGTTCTAGTAAGGGCATCCGCTCGTGTGGCCATACATGTGGCACTTTCAGCTCTGTAAATACAGAAGGCTCCCAGCCGGTAGGGGTTACGCCCTACAGCTGATCAAATAAATTTGATCAAACGAGTTTATGGGGAGACATAGTGTCGGTATGAACTAATCAACACACGTTATTCATAGTTTTCACCATGAATACAGTTATTTATAGTGGTTTGGAAGAAGATGGCTTTTCTTTTGCTACCACTTGGGTCGTTCTCTTCTCACTAGTAGTCCTAATGACCACACAAGAAGATAGGCCCTCTAAAGATTAAACAAAAAGAGCCTATTACTTAAGACACAAAAGACAATTATTCAATTTTAGTGCACCAATTGAAGTGTTTGCTAGTCTATGAAAACAAGGCACACAATAAAAATCCAAAAACCCTTGCCAAGGACCTGCAACAAAGATTTATTAGTAGTTTGGATTGTTTCAAATGATCACCCCTTCCTGCAAGCACACAAGTTAGGTCAATTTTAGATCCAAAAGACTTTGTGAAATAGGGGCCTTCAATAATGCGTTTTGTTGACCAATTCAAATATCTGATTCATCATAAAAAAAGACCAGCTGTAAAATTTCAAGAGATTTCCAGAAATGTAAGAAAATCCAAAAAATTTGCTAATTTGCTCCAAAAATTAATTTTTTATGAAAAATCATAAAAAAATCATATAAAATGCAAAATCGATCCAAAAAATCTGAAATTTTTATTGGAGAGTCCTAATGGTCTTCCAACCTGCATAAAAAAATTTCTGCAACAAATTCAAGTAGTTTGTGAGATATGAGTAAAATAATGCAAAACCCTAATTTTCAAAGATCTAATTTTTGAGGAATGATTTTGCATCAAGTTTAAAATCAAAAAGAATATATCCTATGTATAATTTTGAGAGATTTCCAAAAATGTAAGAAAATCCAAAAAAATGGCTAATTTTCTCTCAAAATTAATTTTTTATGAAAAATCATAAAAAATTCATATAAATTGAACAATTGATCCAAAAAATCTTAAATTTTTACTGAATCCTTCTGATACTTTTCTTGACTTGTAAAAAAAATTTTATGCCAAAATTTGAAGCTATTTGTGAGATCTGATCAAAATAAGGAAAAACCCTAATTTTTAAAGATCTGATTTTTAGGGAAATATTTTGCATCAAAATTAAAATCACAAAAAATAGATCTTGTGTATAATTATGAGAGATTTCCAAAAATATAATAAAATCCAAAAAATTCTCTCATTTTCTCTCAAAAATTAATTTTTTATGAAAAATCATAAAAAATTCATAGAAAATGAAAATGTGCTCCAAAAAATTTGAATTTTGTATTAAGAGCTCCTGATACTTTCTTCAACCTACAAAAAAAAATTGGTGCAAAATTTATTAGCCATTTGGGAGATAAGATCAAATCTCTCCAAGATCTTGATTTTTGGTCCAAAACCCTAGCTGCACAAGGTTATTCTCCAAATTGTTTTACAAAATAGCAATATAGGGTTAGAAAAATCTGCAAAAAACATAGATCTAACAAAAATCCATGTCCCACGGGACGTGCCAAAATGTTTATGGTGAAAATGGATAACAATAATAACAAAATTGAAAGGCTAAATGAATTCAACCACCAAACCCTAGCCTAACAACAACAAAGATCCACCATAACATATGAAGATTACCTAAGACAATGCAAATCAAATGAAATCACAAAGATTATACCATTACATGTCCAATAGGGTTTTGATCTCCATTCTTCCTATCTCCATTGATCTTGCTTGATATATTTGCTCTCAGATTTTATGTGCACAAGAGCTCAACAAAGAACGGAATGTGGTTGCAAGTAGGATCATAGTGTAGTCAAGTGCATAAAATGATTAGCTAGGTTGATTAGGGTTTGATAATGAAGGAAGCGTCTCCTTATATAGAAGACACAAATATGAAATGGAGGGATAAGATTGAGAGGTGTAAAAGGAGGTCGGCTATGATTAGAGGGTAGGTAGAAGAAATAATAAAATAATGAAAGAGGTAGGTAGTGTAGGAATTAAGAGATGAATGACATGTGTCATGGGTAGAAAAAGGCTAATGAATTAATTAAATAAATAAAGATTTATTTAATTAATAGAAGAAGTGGGATCAATTAAATAAATAAGATATTTATTTAATTTAGGAAAAGGATAATTTAAATAAATAAATGTATTTATTCAAATGAGAAATAAGACTAGAAGAGGATAAATGAATTAATTAAATAAATGAAGATTTATTTAATTAATAGAAGAATTAGGCTTAGATAATTAACTAAATAAAATATTTATTTAATTAGACTGGACAATTTTAGGTGTCTACAATTTGTGTTCAATTATGTGATTTTGAGGGTACATCTACTTCAAAAAATTTAACAAAAATAAAGAATTTATAGTACTCACTATTGGCTATATTTCTAAGAACTAATTTCTAAAAATACCTAACACAAAAACAAAAAAGGAATCACGCATGAGACACTACTATATTTGAGCACTGATAAAAATAGGAACACATTTCTGTACACTTGAATATTTCACCCTCTTAACTATTTTTAAAATTTTTTAATACTTTAGAAAATAGAAAGAGAGTACTACTATTCTTATTTTTATTACATCTTCAATTTTGAGCACACATATCTCAAATTACTCATCCAACTTCAAGTTTAACTGAAAATGACTACTTATTACCCCCTTTTGTCCACTATTTCCATGCACTTACCCAATAACGAATTAGCAAGTGTGATAGATGAAGCATTGATTAAAAATATTATGTGATTAATTTCAAAAGTATACCAAATGATCATTAACACGTGGGCTCTAGGAAAAACATGATTACCATAACAAGTGTACTATATGAAATCTAAATGAAAACAAAAAATATTCTCATCTTCTACCTAATTGGCCTCTCACTCTACGGCTGAATTATAAGTGGAAATGCAGATTTAACTCTAAGTTTTGGAACAAATTGAGTGTCTAAGTGTGGAAATCTACAACTGATTTTGATACCCAAGTATTGGTGAAGACAAGAAAATGGTTAGAGGAATCAAATGCATATATTAATCATAAAAACATATAAAATCATAAAACAAATGCAAATGAGAACTCTTATACCTTCTTCTCCTCCCTCAGATTGAGCCTTCAGTGAAGTTGAAGATTCTCCCCTTCTCAACTTGTTTGGATTGGCTCCAAGATTGGATGTGGATTGCTCTCCACAACACAACAACAATAACTAGATGGATGAGTGGATGGATGATTTGAAATTGCTAAGTGCGGGGACCTAATTTGGCTATAGTGATGATGCTATGGATGATTCTAAGCTTATACTAGCGGCAAGAGATTGCACAAATGATGGATGATTTGTGAAGGGAGGAGATCCCAATAAATATAGATTGGAGGATGCCAAAATGGAGGGTCCAGATTGATTTGGAATGAAGGATTAGGATTGAAAGAAAGAGTGGGAGAGGATTGAGAGGACAAAGTGGGAGAACCAAGGCATTTCTTGTCTCCACTCTTCTCAAGATTCATGGGAAAGAGCTCCCAAGTACATTGGGAAGATAAAAAGGAATATAAAATTCCTTGAGGGAAGGGAGGAGGAATTAAAAATTTCAAAATAAGAGATGTGTGGGAAGACTAAAGGAGAAAAGGAATTAAAAATTCCTTGGGAAGAGGATGCATAGGGAGATTCAAAGAATTTGAATTTCCTTAAAAGGATCAAAGTTGATAGCATTATGATAAAGAGTTGACTCATCCCTTATCAAGGTGATTAGGGATGTGCAAATGATTAATGAGATTGATTAGGTGGCTTAATGAGTGATTAGAGTGCAAGTGGGAAAGTTAGGAGGGTGTGACATGGGGAGAGAGAATGAGTAGAGGAATTTAAAATTGAAGAATAATGATAAGCATGATTAGGGAGTAATTAATCAGGGTAGATGATAGGATTAGAAAAGTGATTTGTAAGAATTACATGATTAACTCAGTTAATTAAAATTAATTAACTAAGTAGGGTTTAGAAGAAATAAATGATATTTGATTTTAGAAGAATGGGGGAATAATTATTTTTGATAAATTAATTATAGGACTATAGTGATTAAATTAATTAAATTTGATTTAATTAATTTTAAGAAGAAAGGGACCAACATAATTAAATTAATTAATTATGTTGACGAGTTTAAATTAATTAAATATTAATTTAATTAATTTTAGATGTCTACAACTGGCTTGGAAAATAATACACTTCAAGCTCCTTGTTGCTAATAGGTTGAAACGTGTTATGGTTCAACTAGCAAGTTGCCCATTTTGTCAATATGCTAAGAATATGAAACATATATGGGACTGTTTACATGCTAAAAAATAGTGGTTTGTTGTGTTTAAATTTTTTTCTGCAATCTTTAATCATGAACTTAATTGGGAGGAAGTCATTTTGGGCTTTGGAATGCATAATAATGTTGTTGCAGATTCTATCAGACAAGTTATTCTTAAGCACATTTGGCTTAATGAATACACGACTCTTTTTTCTAACAATTATCAACATGAAATTGGTATTTTGAGGCTTTACTCTAACATACTCCTTCAGGTGGCTTTTCTTTTTCCACAATCTCAGAAGCTATGAAAGAAGAATACTAAGGTTATGGAGCAGCTCCAACAAATCAAGGAACAAATTCTTCAGCTTCAGCTTGGTCACAAGTCTATCCAATGTAAATATACAATATGGTGCATTAAGGTTACAATACCTACTGCTGCCCATGATCTTAATAGTTTTGATTTGTGTTTAAATCAGATTTGTAATTAGTGCTTTATTGCAAATATGTATTCTTGTGTTGATGAACTACATTTTCTACATCTGGATAGGTTATTAGGCATTGTAATCAATATTTTATTCATTCTATTATCGACAACTTGTTGGTTGCCTCTTTATATGTAATCTTTTTGCTTTGGTTTAATGTAAAAAAAAAAACCTAGAAATTTTGTACAACTATTCCTAATTTAGAAACATATAAAGAATGAAAATTTTATATCCTTTAAGAATGAAATTTATTACTTGATTTGTGCACTTGTATCATATTGGTTGAGTTTTTGGAGGCATAGGTTGAACTTTATTACACATTCGATATTCATTGAATGAATTTGAATTTTGTATAGTTGATTTAAATCTATGAAAAAATATTTATTGTTTTCTTTCAATGTTTTTTTTTGTTTTGCCTATATTTATGGCAAGTCTTACATTAGCTATGTTTTGTTGGTTAAAAGGTTGATGTATGTTCACAAAATATAACAAATGTACAAATTATGGAAAAATTTGATATAGATTTTAGAGTGTGATGTTGGTTAATATTCATACATCTATGTATAGACATTTTTTATTGTTTTCAATTATTTTATTATAGTTGATTTCACCTTTAATATTTATCATAGAACAAACACTTTGAATTAGGTAGTACAATGCTTATATTTTTTCTTTAAAACAAGTTTTTTTATTTACTAGTTGAAATTGATTTCTTGTTGTACAAAATATTTAATTGTATTTTATTGTTACAAAAATATTTGTACATATGAAATTTGTTGATTTATGTCTTAGTCTTATATACAAAATTTGATAAAAAGAAATTCTCACATAATCATAAATAGTAGTGACTTTATTTTGTAATGAATCACCTATATTGAATTATTACAACGATTTGTGTAAATTTAAAAGAAAAACGCTTTCATTTACTAATATACATTTATTTATTTATTATTAATAAACTCTTGAATGTCTCCTATTATAAGCAATCCATCATCGACTCCTTTTTTTCTCTTTTTTTCAAAGTCAAATGAGGTAAAGATTTACTAATCACAAAAGAGCATTACAAAGCAAGAAAGGTCAATAGGCCATGAGAGAACAAACAATTTGACATTCCTATCCTCCGCAACTAATTGCTCAATCATATGAGATAAATCCAAAGGCAAATCAGTCCTATTCACAACATGTCAATCCTGCATAAATTCAGACGCTCATTTGACGAAACAATTTGCTATTCTATTCCACTCTTAAAAAATATAAAAAAGGATTACAAATCTAAAAACCTAGAATGATTATTAAGAGCATATAGAATAAATTTCTTCTAGACTAGACCCATTACTATACAACTACCCTTCCAACAATAGAAACATGCTAACAACTGATACCTTTAGTTATCAAACCAAGTCATCACCCTTGCCTACTTCCATTTTTCATCAAAGTCCTATTCTTTCTTACTGTGAAAATACACGCAAGTTGGCATAAGAAATTACACAAGATCTTGCATAAATTCGTGATAAGACTCCATGATTGCCATGCCGATTAAATTTGATGTCACATTCCTCCGACATTCTTCACAGTTGATTATACTGCGTTACAACACAGACCAGTTGCAACTGAGTTGTTTAAGTTGTGGCTCAGCTCTAATGGAAGCACTGTCACTTGATATATTATCATGTCTTTTCAACGATCTCAATCATTAAAATCAATATTTTTGTTGTCGTATCTTACAATGAATACCGATTCCAAGAGAATTCGTCCAAACAAGTTCTCTTTATATACTTTTCCTATTAGAGATTGTATTGAATAATTGCACTAAAGCTTTGCCCCACCATTATAATGCTCCCCATGTGGGTGAAACATCACCTCGCACAGTATACCTTCCTTTTCTTAACACACACAACCAGATTCTCTTCGTCTTTTTTTACATCGAGATTGATACCCAGCAGTGTAGCTGATAGCGTAGATCCAACTCTGGTCCCATATCCATATGAAGTAAATGAAAATCTACCATGGGTTGGGAGGAAGGTAAACATCTATCCAGCAAACTAAAAAGCAAATCATACGAAAGAGACATTTCAATTTTATTTGAAAGCTCTTTTTCGTAAGCTATTTTTTAGTTTGCTAGATAGCCACTGGCGAGAAGGGTGTCAATATTCAATGGAAGAGTTTCGGTTGTCGATGTTGTGGTTCATGTTTGAGGTCATTATATTGGTGTGGGCTCCCATATAAACAATCAACATGTTGATCACAATCAGGGGAGATGGGTTCATTGTGAAGTAGTGTAGAGTGTCACAAGGATTGAATAATAATAAAAAATTGTCATCAGTTCGGCAACTTCATGATGGACCTAAAAGAATTATTTTGTCTATAAGATTCAATTTGTCATGTGTATGTAGATGATAGGTGGAGCGGTCAAATTAGTTGCCCATTTGGATGGGTGACAAATCGAAGATTGGAACCACCCTCAATAGTTGTGTGGCAAGGGAATGAAACATGTTTGCCATATCACATGGCAAGCAAGCAGAGTGCTACCATAAATGTCCACATCCTCACATTTGTCGTGTGCTGTATCTTCTTGCCCTCCTAGCTAGCCACATAACTTTGTATCCTTTCCCATTTACTCATTTCAGATGACACCAACTTTTGATTCATTTGAGCATTGAATGCCTCACTCATCTCGCTCATAGCCATCCCACAAATGATGCTAGAGTAAGTGGGACATCATTTAATTAATTCTATAATTAAGTTCTTTATTACTTTATTCACTTAAGCTAAACTTAGGTACTTTTTAACTATTATTAGTTTGAGCTAATTTTAGTTTCTTAATTTTAGATTAGATTTTTCTTGCTTTCTATAAAGCAAGTTTTTATTCATTTGTAATCATTCAAATCTTTTGTGCATCAATACAATTCTTAGGTTGTTGAGCAAATCTATCTTGCTTGATCTCCATTTGTAACAGGTATTTTTCTTGCAAACAATTCATGGGCTTGTGGGTTTGAACAAATAATTCAAATAAGATGTTTATTCTTGAGCATTTATTTCAATAGTCACCAAAACCTATCCAGTTCTACTATGTATTGTCCAAACCTCCATGAAGGGAATGCTCAACAATGGTGTGTTTGTGCTTGCTACTCCTCTTCATAGTGATGGTGTCTACAAAGATAACTTCTTTTGGCTACAATATTTGTTCCTTTTTTAAC
Source organism: Cryptomeria japonica (assembly GCF_030272615.1). Taxonomy (NCBI): domain Eukaryota; kingdom Viridiplantae; phylum Streptophyta; class Pinopsida; order Cupressales; family Cupressaceae; genus Cryptomeria; species Cryptomeria japonica. Next base: position 195,449,144 of record NC_081409.1, on the reverse strand, counting down.
ATTTGGATACAACATTTGCTTCCTCATTTATCATTTTTTGTTGCTCCTCTTCGCATTAATGATGTCAACTAAGGTGGGTTTTCCAATTGGCTACAACATATGCTTCCTCATTTATAATTTTTTTTTCAGGTTTCACGGAATGGAATGGTTGCCAATGCTACGTTGACAATGTTTCTCTTCCAAGTTGTTGTGGGGCAACTTTTGACCTAAGTGAGTTTTTTTCCTCACTAAGGCAATGAACCATAAGTCGTTTGTTGTGGGCGCTTTGTTCATTTATGGTTTTTTGGTTTCTTGTTTGCATCTACTCCATATTGTCTGACTTGAAGGTTTTGTTGATTTGTTATCACTTCTTTCAATAATGGTTTTCTAATTTTTAATTTCATTTAATATTGTGTGAATTGAAGTTGCATATGTGAGGTTTTTTGTTTCTTTAACTCTATATAGAAAAGATTCAAATATGATGTTTGGAAGTGTTTATGAACATGGTCATATTATATGTTTGTAAACGCATTTAATATTCATGGGAATCCTAATATTTTGTTAGAGCATCATTGTGACATGCCAATTAAGTATAAATTTTAAATTTATAGTTCTATGAATTCATTATGTAAATGGGTTTTCAACAATTCTGCTATTTGCAAATGATGTTGTCAAGTTGCTTTGCTATTCATTAAAAGTCTACGAATATTAGTCCTCAATAAGTTTTGACATGCTCCTTTACGACTCTAATAGGTTTAGTGTTTGCCTACAATTATTAATGATGTTATTATTTGGGTTTACATTCTATTCATTTGTTTCTTTGATTTTGTAATTTATCTTTTTTGTCCAATAAACTTAATAGAATGCAATAATTGTTTGCCTGTAATTATTCAATAGGTTATTTTAGGGTTTACATCTTGTTCATTTGTTTATTTGATTCTTAGGGTTTATAACTATTGTTGTGGGTCATCCAAGAGCTTTAATTTTCTAAGAATAGTAGTTTGTTTATTAAGGGATCGTGTTGTTTGAATAGCTTAGAAAATAAGAGCACGCAATGAAGTACAAAACCCTAGAAGAAAACATAGAAAATGAAGTATAAGCAATCAGAATTTCAAAACCTAATCAAATTTAAAAAATAAGATATTAAACAAAAAATATTTGAAAACCCTAAATGAATGAAGCAATAAACCCCAAGTCATGCTAGAAAGTCATGTTCACAAAAAAATAGAAGGAAAAATATACTAGTTACTTAAGAAACATATGGAACATATGATTAAGTTATATTGATACACATGTATAGACTAGGATAATGAGATAGAAGTGAAAATAATAAATATTGAATTAATTTTAGAAATTAAAAAATTAACATATAATACTTAGTTGGATTCTAGAGGTACGAAAATAATTGAAAGATGATAGGAACCAATTCACTACAACACTAAAATTTTAGGATGATCAAACAAGTATCTTTGAATTTGCCAATTGATTGTGTGCTTCTATAATTCATAGTTGTACCTATAAATTTGATCTTTCTACCTAGGGAAGTGAACGAATTTGCAAACCTCAACTTTTTCCTACCAAAATGAATTAGAGAAAAATAAATATTGAAATTAGTTCACATGGATCATTTGATGTTTGAAAATGATAAGGACCTAGGAATTTTCATAAACACCTTTTGGGAACCCGTTGAATTGCAAGGGTCATGATCTCTCAATTAGATTCCTAAGATAAATGATTTAATGATGGTGAATAAAGATGGAGGACAATAAGCAATACTGAGCAATTGAAACTAATTTGGTATTTTATCATGTTTAGTCATAATGTTCAAATAGTTCAAAGAATCAATCTCTACCGAGTCCAATTGTAGTTTAGTTGTTCATTCTTATGTGTAATGTTTGAAATTAGTAAGTGTTGGCCATTAAAGTGGTTGAGTAGATGATAACGAGGTTCAGTGAATTGGTTATTCATGTTATTGTAATATACAACAAACAATAATGATCAATTGAAACTTGTTTGATATTTTATCATGTTTAGTCATATAGTTCAAATAGCTCAAAGAATCTATGTCTATGAGTCCAATTTTAGTTTAATTGTTCATTCTTATGTTTAATCTTTTAAATTAGTAAATTGTGTTAGTTATTGGAGTGGTGGAGTAGAGGATTAAAAGGTTCATTGAAATGGTTATTCATGTTATTGTAATATGCAACAAGCAATAATGATCAATTGGAACTTGTTTCGTATTTTATCATGTTTAGTCATATGATTAAAAAAATTTGAAGTCTAGGTTTATGAGTCCAATTTTAGTTTAGTTGTTCATTCTTATTTGTAATGTTTTAAATTTGTAAGTGTTGGCTAGTGGAGTGGTTGAGTTGTGTGTGTGTGTGTGTGTGTGTGTGTGTGTGTGTGTGTGTGTGTGTGTATTTGTGTGTGTAAGTATGTATATGATAGATTTTAGTTAAGTTTGAGTTAAATTCTTCAATTCTTAACTATAATATTTGTAGAGCAAATTGTAGCCATTAATATATAATAGTAATTCCTAGTTGTTGATTCACTTGATCCATTCCCCAAAGCTCATGAAAAAAGGATGTAGTTATTTGAATTTCTAAAATTGGAAAAGTCATTTTATCAATTAAACTATAGCTTGTAGTGAATGTACAATAATTACAAATAATATACCTGTAGCGTCCTAAATTGTACTCCCTTATAATTTAGTCCACATTTTGGGCCCTCACCTTATTGTTTGTCTTCCCATGCTTAATTAATCTACTTGATTATACTTGCATCATGCAAAAATGGCCTTATTTTCACTTCATATACCACATGGCCCCTTAGTCTGGCCCTAAAATAGGGTAGGACCAGGGCATGGTGTTTTGGTCCTTATTGGGACTAGGGCGCCATGCCTTGGTCCTCCTTATTTGGGCCCCATTTTGAACCCCTCTTTCATTATCAAATTTGAGCAGGAAACCCAGCTTCATGTCAACTCATGTCAGAAAATTAGCATGTTTTTCGACGAGAAAGTATATAAGGAGACTTTCCCCTCTCATTTCGATATACAGGAGAATAATAGGAGAACTATAAGGCGCTTATTCACGAAATCTATCACTCAAGCATTGAATTATTCATCATCAAGCATTTCTAGAGGTCTTCAAGGCTACATTCTTCATTCATCAATTATGGAGCGACATTACATCTTTCATATGCAAGCATGTGTGTGTGTGATTAGGGTTTTGCCATGTTCATGCCATTTCATACAACATATGTGATTACATTCAAGAAGCAAAGCATCATTATCAGTCATTGTAAATTTGAGGTATATCCTTCCATTATTTATTTCAGTATTTGTAATATTTCAACCAAGGTTAATTCCTAAATTGTGGTTTGACTTAGGAAAGCCCCCATTTCCAACCTATTTCCCTTTCTTTTTGTGTGTAGGAAACAAGTACGGAGTTGTGATCTTCAGAGTCAACATTATTTGTAGAGACGAATCAACCCCTTTTGGTGTGCGAAAAGTTAGGAGGACCAAAGCGACGGGCATTCCAATCCCGACATTTTTGGAGCTTTTTCGGGGATCAAGTCTGAATCTGCTTATAATCCTCAAATCCAGGTGTGTGTCTTAGTCCCGCATCTATAGCTCATTGTTTTCGTGTTTTTATCTCCATTTTCAATACTTTACTCTAATTTCAGCAATTCAACTCACAAAAGAGGGCAAACAAATTCCCCCCTTTCATCCAATCAATATTTAGCCGTTATCCTTGCTGGTTTGTGACTGAATCTATTGGATCTCATCCCTCTTTTGAATGTAATAGGTCTCTAAGAAAAACTAGCGGTTTTCATCCTTCTATGGTGGAAACCCTAATTTTTCACCCATCACAATACCACAATGAACAAACGATCACTAGTACATTCGGGTCAAAATTTTGACAGTAAATCGTCGGAATTCTGACGCAATTTCATCACACTATCGACAAAAAAGCCGTCGAAAACTTTTTGTCGGAAGTTCTGACTATCCTTGTGGTCGTCGCAATTCCGACATCAGCTCCAACCTTTCTGATGGCCACCATGGATGCTCATACCCAGAAAGAATATCGTCGCGATCTCGGCCTATTGTCGAAATTCCGACATCAAAGGGTAAAAATTTCGACAGAGGAGTGTCGTCGGATGCACAACATCCTCGTCGGAACTCTCCTGGAGGTCGTCGTAATTTTAACCCTTTTGTGTCGGAATTACAACGGCCTCCAGGAGAGTTCTAACGAGGATGTTGTGCATTTGATGACACTCCTCTATCAGAATTTTTACCCTTTGATGTCGGAATTCCGACGGTAGGTCGATTTTTCAGAAAAAAAAAATTATAGAAAAAGATTGACATTGGTATCTCTCTTCTATCTCTCTTCTCTATCCCTCTCTACTATCTCTCTTCTCTCTCCCCTCTCTAGGTCTCTTTCTCCATCCCTCTCTTCTTCTCTCCCTCTCTACTTCTCTTTCTCTACCCTCTCTAGGTCATTATCTCTTCCTCTCACCCTCTCTCTCTCTCTCTCACCTCTATAGGTCTCACCTTCCATTCCTCCATCATTACCCATGTTGTCAAGTTGCAAGATATTTCCCAAAGTACTTGGTTGCTAGGGTTAATTTGCTTAAGTGTTGGAGTTGGAGTTAGATGAGACCTACATGATTAAGCTATATTAAGTGATCAAGTCACCAAGATCTCAATTGTAAACATGACTAGGTTGTAGGGTTTTATGGTAGCATAGGTCAAGACTGAGGTATGGTGGTTAAGAATTACCTTCCAATGTACAAAAGACATCAAAATGATGAAGAATGAAGGCGATGAACTCATAGAAGTTTGGAGGAGATAATTTGACTAAGTTAAAATTTCATTTAAGTCATGGTCATGATACTAGCTTGCTCATCAAGAGCAATTTGTGCGAATGAACCCTAGAAATGTGCCCATGCTAGAGAAGCAAGAATTCCAATAAAACCTAAGGCAATGCTAGTAAGGGGTCAAAATTAAAGAATTAGGGTACAAAAAACAAAATTTGGCTAAGTAGAGATGTTGCTCAAGGACGACCTAAATCATGGAGTGTAAATCAGTCATGAAACATGAGAATGGATAGGTCTTGACCCAAGCAACGTAAGTCCCCCTTGTGATTCCAACAGATATCACATCACAATCATTGAGTCTATCTGCAATATAAAGTCAAGACCTGACTATTGGAATCTTGGAGTCATCCCATTTAATCACGTAGTTTAGCACTTGGGAGGATTTTGTTCAAGAGGATAGAATACTTAGTATTTTATTTTGTGTTGCATAGTGCATAAAAACAAATCAACAGAAACCATTGAAAGGTTTGGTTAAAGCCATCGAATCACAATCTCTACGAGAAGCTATCAAGAGTGCCCAGAATTTGGAAACTTTAGTATCCAAGAACATAATTCATAAGGCACCACTTTTAGAGCAACCAAAGAAGCCTATCAATGTAATATTTTATTTACCTTGGATATGTTTTATCCTAAGTGTGATATTCCACTATTAAAAAGCTTAATTAGGTAATATTTTTACTTAGGTAGAATAAGATAATGAGTTGCACATTCTCCTTCTTTGATTGAGATTCTACTTTTTCCTTGTCACAAATTTGGAAACTTGGATAAGCAATTTCTTTTTTTGGTTTTCTACCTCTTCATGATCCTCATGGATTTGGAATCTTGGAAGTTATATATTGTAGGTTTTTCCTCGATTAACATATCAAATGAAAATATTGTGAGCTTTCATATCTTAACATAACAAGGGCTTAAGTTTGGGGACGACATGGGGATGATGAAGGGGGCGGGGTGGGATGCAAATATATATACAACTTAAAAAATTAATTATAAAAGGATGTGTATAGAATAAGTATAACAACTGTAAATAAAACTTTGCCACACTATGTAAATTTTACAATAAACATTAAAAATATGTCAATGATTGTAGAAAGAAGGTTTTGTAGAAAAGTGGCTAATAATTAAAGCCTGATGAAAGCATAAATCCATTATTGTACATTATGAAATGTCATCATGCAAACAAATTGTTATTTGATCTGAGACAACGAGTTAATTTTGCATATAGTGTATATGATAGAAAGAAAGCTAATACAAGTGCAATGCTTATGCTGTACAAAACCAATTGAAGAAATTTGATATCAGCTTTCTCTCTTTTCCATCATTCTCATCGAATTGTTCTACCCCATGAACAGGCAAAGAGCCCTTAATGCCTCCAACACCAAGAGCCATGAAATACAGACCAGTGTAGAGTATTATAGTTTGTCCACCTTCCACTTGCTTGCAAATCCCAGCTTTGTATGCACTTCCCATGTCACACGTCGGAGGCTTTAGTGAAGGAAAATGTGCTTGTACTGTTAATAACACCCAACCCTGCATATTTCATGAACATCAGAATCTAAACAAGTTGGGAAGAATTTTTGTAAACTCTAGAAATAATGGTATTGCAAGTTGAATTCCACTGTCATTTCTGAGCATAAAACAATAGGTTCTATGTTATCACATTCTTTTATTTGTTCAGGGTTGATTAATTAGAACAGAAACATAGGTTCTATATGATCCTAGTTTTCTATTGTACAAAACAGATTGCTTATAGTTGTTTATTTTCCTGGTCCTTAGAGCTTAGTTTACATATTTGCATGCTAGCGGGAAAGGTTTAAACATGGGATGTCAGACAGCTGTTCACTCAAATTATTGAAATTATTCGTCTTATAAGTGAAATCTAGTGTTTGCTTTTTGATAGTTCTGTAATGATGTTAGTAAATTATTTGATTGCTTTGAAGGGTTCCTCTGGAGACGAGGAGTTCCGCTGGTTTGTTTGCTAACTTTGCCTATTCATAACAATGTGCAAAAGTTATGTCTGTGCTTAGCAATGATACTATTCTAATATTATATAACCTCCTGCTAGTCACTCTCTTCTTTTGCATTCCTTTGATCACAAGGAGTGAGCGTTCTTCTATCTCTAGTCCCCTAATGCCAAAGTGGAGGGCTAAAGCTTAATAATGTGAAGGGCTTTACATTCACTATCCATAATGAGTCCTCCACTTCCTGCAATACCTGGGTTGTCCTTTGGAGCAATGTCAAAATTGAATTTGAATCTGCCTTTCTGTTGTGGAACACATTTTCTATAGGCTTCTACCATGGATCCATTTATTAGGGGAATTAATGATCTCAAGATTTGAATGTCTATCCTATGATTTGGACAGGATTTAAGACTTTTAAATATCGAATGCTTGGTAAGAGGTCAAGGCATTTTAGTTACAATGTTTCTCAGGCTTCTCTGGAGAGAGTTTTACCTTACATGTTTGTGTGCTTTTGTTAAGATATCAGTGGTAGTAAGTAGCATAGTATAATAATTTGTAGGTCAATGAGGTTTCTTGAGATAATAAAGAATTGACCTCGTAAGAACACACTAACATAGAAGGACAAGCAAATGTCTACATCTAATCTTTGTTATTAAAAAGGCATAATAGAAACTATCATTAAACTTGACTAAAAGATTGAATCAAACTAAAATGAATTAAAATGGAAAAGGTGGGGTAAGATAATAATCTGAAGAGAACAGTATGCATAGTTAAGGCTTTGACCATGTCAATGTTAAAAAAAAAATTCATAAAATTCATAATAATGGTTTCAATTAAAAAAACAACCACGAACCATAATCGTCTTCAGTATGTCTCTGTATTTTGTTGACAATTAGACATAACAGACAAAGTCACAAAAGCAAAACTGAGCTTCTTCTATTTGCAAGGAACTTCGCTATCTGCAACCATTCTTTTTTTAAAGAACATTAAAAGGTAAGTATAATAACACATAGTACTAAAAATAAGTTTTTGAGTCTATTTTGAAGATGTCAACCAAATTGAGAAACACGTAAATTATAGATCACAAATTCAACGTTTTTCTAAATGCTTACAGAGAACAAAAGCTGCAACAAGGATTCCGCCATGTTTGGATTTATCCACAAGTTTGTTTCTTCAGTCCACATATTCATCTAGCTAGTGTGCTTCACCTCGTTCAGATTTTTATCAATAAAACGTTTTCATCAAGATAAAACCTGCAATCATGTTAGACAAGTATTGAAAGTATAATTCATAGAGCAACCATTTCAACTAGGTTTAGATAGCATATATTCATAACTATTTCAATTTTATGTGAACTACACAATATCTATAATGCATAATTGGAGTTAAACCATAATAGGGCTTGGATGAGAAACATGATAGGGCACCCGAAGCTGTCCACATGCTAAGCCCAAGAGCGGATATACCATCCCTCTTGGCCCCATGTGGCAGTCCGCCATCCATATGAGGTGGTGTGCTTAAAGGGTAAACTTGTACCTGCCCTCCCTATCCATGCTACCTTATCCACCCTTCTATGATTGAGACCCCTTTAATCACAATGGTGGAGGTTGATGGGGAAACCACAATAGGGTGTCCTGAGCATCCCTCCCTTCTAAGCCCAAGGGTAGGATACACCTTTGCCCCCCATGGCCCACATGTGGCAGACACATCAATCATCCACCATGGGCTAGTGTACTTAGAAGAGGACCTCGTCACAGTTTCCCCTCCTTGTATTCCCCTATTAACCCCCTCATGATTGATTGCAGCAATTTAAGAATCAGATATTCAATATTATTTCTCATATCCAATGTAGGGGAGGTTATGTATCAAGTATAATATTGCATTGCATATTATTATCTATGTCTATATGAGAATAATTAATCATAAGAGTACTATTATGTTTCATACCACAAATGGAGTAAGATTACTATTGCCTACAGTAAACAATAATTTCATATCTCATCTATTTGCCTGATTGCTGATATATATATTAGGAGTTGATATGCTCTTATGAGTGCTAATGCTGATTGAACTACTTTCCTTGATGCAGATGTAATTTTCAGGTCTAAAGAACCTACCATTGTGTCAAAAAGGCCCATAAGACCCCATTTTCATCTAAAACTTGTCTCTTTTGGTCGTAAAAGTATTTAAGGAAAAAAAAAATCACACAACCAATGATATGCCTATACCATACATATTTGAGTTAAAATAAAAATAAAAATTCACAAGGTTTGGAGACCATTGAACAATTTGGGAGATTGCTAATACATACACTCAATTTATAAAGTCTCAATTTGATGTACTTAATCTTCGAGAGGCCTATACAAAAGCATTTTGTAATTGCGAACTAAGATAAATTTCCATTTTTGGCAGTTTTCATCATGGATTATGGTATTAAATTCCGACATTTTATTGTCAAGATAAATTCAGAGAACCATTTGTACTCGAAACAAGGGATAGTGAAAAATTACATTATGTAGGATCTCCTACCCTATCTCGTTGAATTCATTCCTACACCAAGTGACTATGAACAAAAGCGTAGGTATTTAACAACAATGACATGGTCCATGGACTAGTGATCCTCCTCTTGATACTCCATCTACAAATGAGAACATCTCTTGTACACGTTGCTACTTCAGAATTAAAAGTTGCCTCTTCTAGAACTTTCCATGATTCTTTGCAATAGGATTATATGTCTTCTAGATTCACCCCACTAGGACACATTCATATCAAGCATCTTTACTTTTTTGAAAAGTAGACCACATTTCAAATCTAGATGACACCATAATGACTTTGATTTCCTCTTGCAAGATATTCCTCCATCATGTATTGCTTCATCGAAGTTCAAATTTGCTTCTTCAAGGGCTCTCAATGATTCTCTATATAGGATTCTTTGTGTCTATGAGATCCACTTCATTGGGAGGCCTACTTAAACATTTCACATCTGTTTGTGGACTCTCACCTTTCAAACATTTCACATCTTATTGAGCTTCGCTTTGTTTCAAGAATAGTTTAATATTCTCTACTTAACAGGGCCAACCACATGAAGGTGGAAGCTCATTTGGCCCCTCCCCCACCCCCCCCCCCCCCCCAACATCACTCTAAATTCCCCGTTAACATCTAACATTCATTCATTCTTTCATCCATTATTAAAATATAACATTCATTCATTATCACATAACGTTCATTAACACATAAAATTCATTAACTTTCATTAAAATGCAACATTCATCAATAATCATCAACACATATCATTCATGAACATTCATTAGCACATAATTACATTTATTAACACATAAAAATCAGTCATTATCAAATAAGGTAGATTACAATCATTTCTTTCTTTGTTTTTTCTTTGAAGCTATGAAAAGACTAAGTGGAACATCAGTTTCTTCATCATTTCCCCCATCTTCGGATGTTCTGCCCTCTTCTCGTGCTCTTGATGTATGCCTAGTCCTATACAAAGGACAAGGATGCTGAACCAAAGGGGGGTCCTCTGCAATAACAAAGAATTGGGTTAAATTTAAAACATTTTTTTATTATTGTTACAAGTATTTCATTAATTTAAAGAACACAACCATTACACTCTTTACCCCATCACACTCTTTACCTGATGGGGCCACATCATCTTCCACATCATTTTGTCTAGCCTCAACCTCGACATGCTAAGCACCCTCTAGATCCTTTGGAGTTGAAATACGAAACGTTACATTAATCAATACACCAATTGCAATTAAATTTGTTTAAAGGAATAACAGTGGTCCTCTTTACCTGATTGGGGAACATCATGTTCCTGATGTTGTCTACCCGGATCATGCTCCACTTGGTCACCACCGACTACATGCTCTAAAATATTAACAATAAAGGTTACATTAACTACTACACTAATTTTCAATTTAAGATGTTTAATTGTATTAATAATTACATAAAAAAATTTGAATAGCAAATGAATACCTCCACTACTAGGATGCACATCTGGACCTTCATGTACAGGTTCTATTCCACGATTATCATGTTGCATTCCAATGTCATGCGCAGTGTTATCATTGCTTGCTTATTTAAAAAAAATATAGTCACTTTATGTTGAAACTTAACATCAAAAAGATTATTGGTTAAGTATTCAATTTGAAATAATTTTCATTTAGCTTAATTACCGTTGTGACAGATGCATCAGAGTCTCATGTTTGCCCACTCAATTCTCGTAGCCGTTCAGCCACGACTATATAGCCTTGCTGGTAGCCAATTCTCTTGTCATCTTCCATGGGCGCTCTATTGAATTCAGAGCCCTGCATTTTTGCTTAGTATTGTGAATTTTGCTTGTATTGTTTGATCAAAAAAAAAATGTTTACAATTTATAAATATTTTGATGTGATACTTAATTTACTGATTCTTACAATTCGTGCGGCAAGTTTCATATAACCACCAGAGCCGAGTTTGTGTTGCCCATGCTTTTCTTGTCTTGCCTTGGTTGCCTTTGACGTGTCACTCAATCTATGAAAAGTTTGAAATATGTTAGATTATATAAATATAATGAATAATTAGTACATATTCACATTCTTAATAGTATCACATACCTTCTTCTGGCATCTGGTGGTGTATTTCCTTTTTTCCTTTCAATTCTCTCCTTTGCATCCAAAATCAAGTCCTTCCACTCCCTCTCTGGAATCATGGGGGGATGCTCATACTTTACGTTCTTCTCTAAATGTGTCCTGTATTGATCCCTCACATACTTTAGATACGTGCCAGCTTTTTCCAGAAGCTTAGTCTTGTTGAATGTGTCATTTCCAAACAACCCTACCATACGGTTTGTGAGTTCATCTTTTAACTTTTTTTCTTGGTTATTCCACCTTTAAAGCAAAAACAAACCTGTTAGATTTAGAAAGAAACTAAAGCTACCTTTGATATAGTTCAAGAAATGGATAAAAGGAAAACTATTCTAGCAATGATATGAAATCAAAATAGTGGATAAGGGTTAGTTCACGTATGATGTTCCGCCTTTTACGTATGGTGGGCCCAAATATCTGCAATGTAATGTCATTAAGATATTTATAAAAAATATCATTTCCTGCAAAAAAAACATGGGATCATTAGTCCAAAATGAGTGATCAGTAAGTAAATTACAATTAGACTATATATAATAATATTTTTAAAGTACCTAGAACCTTTTGTATCTTCAAGGGAATCAATTCTTCGTCGCTCACCACCAATGTGGCCTGCAACGTTCCTATACTAGCAATATGGGAAGATCCAGGAAATGATGGTATGTTATCAGCAGTACTCGCCTCTGGTGCATCCTCATGTGCATCTCCTGCCACAGTAAATGAATCCACTATGAAATGCCTCCAAGAAAGAACACTTCAAGGGTAATAAACACATAATGAAAGAGAGAGAAAAAGAGGGATCTACCACCAGTGGGCGGGTCAACATGAGCCAGTGCAACAGACGATGTTTGCATGCTACGTGTTGCCGACATTGCAGTCGGCAATACAGTTGGGCTCGACCTCGGACCCATGTCAGCACCTGAAGAGTAATACATTAAATATGTAAAACATTAAAAAAGTAAGTTCACAAGTCCAAAGGAGTGGTTTTAATATATAGAACATGGTCATCACCTGAACTACTCGCAATACCCTGATCATCGCCACCAAGATGATGAGGCCCTATAAATTTCTATAAAAACAACACATACATATTTTAGTTAATGACATAAAAGAGAAAAAAATATAAACCATTATTGAACTTTTGTTATGATTAAAGCTTTCATTACTGCTTACTTGCAAGTTTTCCATTGTCGTCAACAATAGTTGCACCCTCTTTGTTATCTCATCAGTCTGAGGGCTTATGGTTGCCAAATCAACAATCTCTTGCCTAATTTTTCTAATATTCTTTTGTACAAATTGCATAGAGTTTGCACTAAGTGCGATGTCATCAGCGCATAACACTGTTGAGCACCCCACATCCCTATGGAGATGTTGAGGTACTGCAGGTTCCTTTCCCTTATCCCGAACATCCGTCTGTGAGAAGAATATAATTAACACTATCAAAATTACTTCCAAACACTCAAGAAAAGATCATAACGTAACAATTTGCTTCTATCTAATTTGTACAATGACAATGAGGTTTACCTGCTCCATAGAAGTGTCGAGACCTACACCCCTATCTGTGCTATGTGGTGGATCGATGTGGCCCTGTGACAAAGAAAAAATATAAAAAAGTTAGCGAAATGAAACCAATAGACTTAGCAAAAAAACTTAAAAATACAATGGTTTATTGGATTCATTAATTGCAAGTTGGTTTAAATGGTATATATATAGTACGTACCACCCCCATGATAGTAACTTTGTTTGTATCTATACGATTCAAATTGTAATCGATTAGCAGCTCTTCCCTTGTACTTATTGATTTTATCACACATACAAACACACAATTTCCCTCACGTGCCTCAAATATACAATTGGGTTGCTTATTAGTTGACCCAGGTCGTGTACTATTTATAAAACCTACAATATTCCCTGTTGCTTTTGGCCTTCCATCAATGTATACAACCACTCATTTACTTTGATCATTATCTTTTTGTTGTATATAATTGGTTGACAGTGCATACCTATGCATACTTTTTTTATATCGAACAATCTGCATCCAATCATTATAATTGTAACAAGGTCCAACAAACTCCATCAATTTAGCAACTTTGTTGTAACAAACCTTTATGTTGTCCATGGAAAATAGGCCCAAACCATGTAACGATGAAGGTGCTATGCGATATATCCTCTCATTAACACAAAAATCAGTGTTTATTGGAGGAAGTTCCTTGGGTACACATTGTTTCAGTAGATGTTTGTACCTTAAGGGCACCTCAATGTCGCCTTTGGTCTCATCATCATAAGAACATGACCCCCCTTGAGCAAGAAAAAATTCGATATGTTTATTGAATTTTCTTCTTATCTTTTGACCTCTAGTTGATCTCCCTATTTGAGATCTACTACATGTCTCACTTTCCTCTTCTATTCCTGCATTTCCCTCACTCGAGGAAGACACATCTGACAAATACCTATTTGGTGATACCTGTGCACCATCAAATGAGAGAGTTAGTTGGTAATGAGAGAGATATTTTGTAAATGAGGGTAATATTGATGAAGAAGTCAACCATAAAGTTGATGTTGAGATTAAAATTTGAGTAAGTCCAACTGGGGCCTCAAGTGTTGATAATTGTATTAGATTTGTTGCTAATGTTGAGGTTTGAAAAACTGAGGAAGTTTGTTTTTCTTGTAATTTTTAAAAAATATATTATTTGTATAAGGTGTATTGACTTATACCTGTCGATCCATGAGACTGTGCAGGATCCTCGTCAAAGGGGTTCAGGTTCCTGCACCAACAATTGAGCATCATAAGCATTACATTTGTAATTTGATAAACAATAAATATTGTAGTATCATAAGCATCATAAGCATCACATATGTATCATCATACATGTAATTGAGCATCATAAGAATCGCATATGTATCATCATAAAGATGTAATCCATCACATACGTATCATAAATCACCATCCATCACATAGCTAATAAGTAGTCCACATTCCATAAATAAACACAAAGTTCAAAAAATGTCACATGTATCATCTTAAGCATGTAATCCATCACATATGTATTTTAAATCACCATCTATCACATAGCTAGAGGTGCATCATGAATTAATTAAGTAATGGCATTAGAATTCAAAACATATGAATTATTTATGTAACCATATAAGTCAAATCAATTTCTATCAAGATATCAATATTAAATAGATAATATAATAATTGCATCTCATACATTTCATTCATGTCATTGATCTTCTTCTTCATCCAATTCATCATCATGACCATGATGATGATGATGATGATGATGATGATGATGATGATGATGATCATCATCATCATCATCATCATCATCATCATCATCATCATCATCATCATCATCATCATCATCGTTGTCGTCGTCGTCGTCGTCGTCGTTGTCAACGTCATTGTGTTTGTCATCGTCATCATCATCACCATCACCAACACCATCACCATCACCATCACCATCACCATCACCATCACCATCACCATCACCATCACCATCACCATCATCATCAGCAGCAACACCATCATCATCATCAGCTTCTTCTTCGTGTACATTTCCGTCAGGAACATCATCGAGTAACTATCGATCGTGATCATCATCTATATCATCTTCTACTTCTTCAGTATCTTCTTCTTCCATCACATTATACATTATCGGCCTTCCTCTTGGATCATGTCTAACAACAAATGACCAACCCGGTTTATGTGGAACCTTCGAGTAAAATACCTGCTCACATTGACTTGGAAGAACATAGGGCTCATCCCCAACTCGTTCAAATGACCTTGTATTAACCATTGTAAATCCATTATCATGTTCGATAACAGTTCTATCAAGATCATTTTTATTCAGTCATAGCCTATACCATTTGACGACGAACATAAATAATTTGAAGGAATTAAAGTCACACTCAAGTATATCATCCAAAATGCCATAGTATCGATTTTGAGACACTTGAGGATGTATGTCGTTTCTAGATGAAATATTGGTCACCTCAAAGACTGCAGTTACCTCAGAATCACAAGTTTTCTTCGTGTCATCCAACTGTTTGATGCGAAATTTATGACCATTGCAGCACATAGCCTTGTGGTGTTTGACCTGCAATATGTCTAACATATTAAAATTATTGCATCATGAGTTGATAAACATATGGGTGATTAATAAAATTATACATACCTGTTGATCTCTTAAACCATATGCTAAATCAATTTCCCTTTGTGTAACATTGGAATCTCCATTACGATGAGCTTCTTTAACCAATGAAGCGACACCATCCCATGTTAATGTGCGACCAGAATGTTGACATCGTTCAATCCACACCGTCATCCAATCAAGATTGTTTGCAATATACAAATGTAGCGCATCCCACTCCTGACCAACTGTACAAATAATTAATAGACCACTTACAACTGATTTATTTAGAAGATGAAGAATTAATTTACTACAATAACATCTTATAATTACCTCTCACTTTCTTCAATCTACCTTTCCCCATCAAGTGCTCCCCTTCGAATTTATTAATGGGGTTGGGATCCCAAATGCGATCTACGTGGATTTTGGCGGCAAACTTAGGAAGATATTTAGTAATGTACAGCATAGTTTGGTATACCATATATCCCTCCACCATAGAACCCTCAGGATGTGCTCTTTGGCGAACCAAAGCCTTCAAAAACTTCAAGTGCCTCTCAACCATCCACATTGACCTAGTGTGTATAGGTCCACACAATTCGATCTCCTCAACTTGGTGTATGAGGTAGTGTTCTTGTGCATTGAAAAAAGTTGAAGGTAGACACTTTTGCATTTCACACATTAGATGAGGGATTTTTCTCTTCCAATATTTTATATCTTCCTTGTGGATTTCTTTAGATGACAACCACCTAAAAGAGATTGAAGACGCAAAAATATATAAATGAGACTTTACAAAATAATATACAATATATTGCATAACAAGTAAAACAAATGACAAATATAATATCTATACAACAAATTGAACAAACATCACTACTTACGTCATGTATTTTCCAAGATCATATATGACTTGCTTGATATTATTATCAAAGTGGTCTGGGAGAGATAGAGGTAGAACATACTGCAACAATTATAAAATGATCTTTTCATTGTTTTCTAACATAATACAATGAAAAGTACATGTGCAATATACAAATATATAGTAAATACACAAGAACGCGAATTACCTTAATGAAGGTATGCCAATCATGCGTTTTCATCCCTAGCCCAAATTCACTCTTCTTTGATATGAGATTGTTTATGTTCGCAGCAAATCCTGTGGGAAATTGAATTTTTCGTATGACTTCTTTTATAGAATTGCTTTGCTGCTCCGTTAATAACCAAGGAAGGGCACTTATATTAATCTGATCTCCATTTCTATTTGATTGAATGACATTTTTCATTGCACGATTGGATTCCACAATGTCACTACAAATTTTGACAATTTTTTCTTTGTCACGCCTTCCATCCAGCATTTTCCATAATGTCTCTGTTATATTCTTTCCAATATGCATTGTATCAAACAAATGTACAATTTGTAGCTGCTCGTAGTAAGGCAACCTATTGAATTGTCTGGGACAACTTTTTAGTCCCTTCAGAAGGTGGCCATCCATGCCTTGACGACCTTCAGTATCATCAATTACATCATCAGTAAACGAAACACGATAGAAAAATTCAAATTCCAAACATAAACTATTAGATGGAATGACATTACCTTGACGATTAATTCTATTATATTCCAACTTCCATAAGTGAGGAGTCATTCTTCGTGGCTTTGATGTAGTCTCTTCTTTCCCATTGAAAAGATGTTTTTCAGTATTCCGGTACTTATGATTTTTGTGAAGGAAGTGCCTATACTCATCAAACACCTACTTTCCTAAACTTTTTGAATGACAGGATTTCATCTTTGGACCACAAACTGGACATGCAAATTTTCCCTTTGTTTGAAGACCTACAAGATAATGTATAATTCTATTAAATTTGTTAATTTTTATAATTATAATTATCATGCGCAACTTGAACACTATAACGTACCACAAAAATGTGTTAGCCTTGGGGCATCATGTATTGTCCATACAGGCATTGCATGGAATTGAAATTGTCTTTGTCCTATTGGTCTAGAGATGTCATACATGGTCACACCATTTCATAACTCTAGCAACTCGTCGATAAGAGGCTCAATATATACATTCATATCTTTAACTTGGTACTTACCCAGTGGAATGAACAAAAATATTACATAATTATTATGACCATTTTACTGCAATATTTATAATTAAATGTAGATGACTATTAAATGATAAAATACCTGGAACAATCATTGCCAACATTATGTGCTCCCTCTTTATTGACATCCATGGAGGAATATTATTGTTGATAACAAAAATAGGCCACACCGAGTAAATAGATCTCAACTCTCCAAATGGATTGACACCGTCCACTACCAATGAAAGCCTGAGATTACGAGGTTCTTCTTTAAAGTGTGGCCACTTTTCCTCTATGTCCATAAATGTTGAACCATCCGCAGGCATTCGAATAATGTCATCTCGACTTCTATTGCGTGCATGGTAATCCATAAATTGTGCCAAGCTAGTGCACCTGAATAATCGTTGCATACGTGGAATAATGGGAATATAACGAAGAACCTTGTGAGGCACCTTTTTTGTTATTTGATCTGTTCGATATCTACTGATATGACATTTAGGGCATTCTATTCCAAATTCATGTTGTTTATGATATATAATATGATCATTGGGACAAACATATATTGTTTGATACTCCATTCCAATATCTTTCATAATGGAAAATAATTCTTGGTATGAGTGAGGTAGAATATTTGATGGTGGTAAGAAGAACTCACTTATCAATCTACAACAAAAAAAAAAGTTTGAGGTGTTTATATAAAGAATATTAATGGTACATGATTCACCATTTATTAACTGTAATGACATGTATGACACACCTTAACATACGTGAGATTGTTATGTTGGATAAACCATTCATAACCTTCAAGTTCACCAACAACAATACAACAGAGAGAAGAGTTGTTTGGGAGCCTTTGTAAAGGGGCTCATATGCCTTCTCAAGAAGAGGTAAATCATGAACATCAAGGTCATCCTGATCATCATGATCAGTTGTGCCAGTTGTAGCGTCGTAAATTGTACGCACTTGCTAGGGTGGTACAATTTCACACCTAGTTTAGCACCCGCCTTGGCGCATTTTGCATCTTGCATTGCATTTCCCCTTTAGCACTTAATTAATTAAATTAATTAGGTCTAAGGTTCTATTTCATCATCATCTATATCATAAAGTTGGGCCCTTTCATTAAAGTGTGCCCTTTTCATTTTATTCCTCCAATACATCATTTAATCTAAAACCCTAATTAGGTCCTATTTTGAACTTGGGGGCTTGATTTTGGGGGTCAAAACATCTCGAAATCACCTGTAACTTCGGGATTCTCTCTAAAATCATCATATCCGACGGCCCTGAAAATTTGGTGAAAAGTTGTTGGGACCATGGCGCCCGGAGTGCACATGGTCCCGGACATTTTTCCCGAAATTTTAGGAGCGCGATCCAATCATAAAATAAAGCTTAACCCCAAGAAATTGGCGGGATATTCAATCTCTAGGTCGGCCAAAAGACGAAATTATGACCTAGAGTTTCATATATAAGAGCTCTCTTTCTTCATTTGAAAGGATCCGAATTTTGTTTTTAGGGACCTTCTATGCAGCGAAAGAGCAGATCTTTGAAGACTTCAACAACATTCAACATCCTTCTATCAAGCATTTATCAATTTCATTCATCCATTTAGGGCTTGGAAGACATTGAAGAACAATAGGAGATTACCGACTGAAGATTGGCTTGTACTCCTCCCTTGAGGGTTGGGTATGATTTCATGTTGTTTTCATGTCTTTGCATAAGCTTCAATATATCCTTTATTCATGCTTTAGATCACTTTGCATCTTGATTTAGAGCATTTACATTATCATTTACAAGCAATTAGGGTTTACTTTCTAGGTTGCTCTAGTTTGCTTTCTTGCATTTTAGGACCTTGCACACACACTAGGTCTGCACATACAATACATTTTACAATACAACTTAGCTATTCGTGGAGGTGGAAATCACCGAAGCGGGGGTTTGACTAAGGCAAAACCCTATATAGCCGCCCAAACACCTTTTCAGATATAAGTGCAGGTTTCGGGACTCCGACGATGCCGCAAGTTACAGATCCGGAAGAAGCAGACGGAGACCAAACAACACACCAAATTTCAGAGCAAAAGGACAGGGGCGTGGGGCGCCCTGGTCCTGCCAGGACAGGGGCGCTGGGCGCCCTGGTCCTCCTGACAGACAGCATTTTCAACATTTTTGACAGCTTTTCCAGAGTGCAAAACAGCAGTTTCCGGAGCAGTTTCAGGGGCTGAATCAGGACAGTGGCACCCACGCCCCCGTCCCGAACATTTTCATTCATATTTTTACACCAGGTACACATTTACATTCTTGTCTTGTCCTTGTGTTTACAGCTTTCCATTGTTTAAGTTCAATTCTGCAATCTTGTTATTAGTTCATACTTGCACTTTGGGGTTAGGGATTGAACTTGCATCATTTTATCTTTCAATTACAACAAAGGAATAGAAATCCTAATAGGTAGCCCGTGGCTCTCTCTTCCACAAAAAGAAGTAGCCAATTGTGTGATACCTCTAGGCTCTTTCGTATTCCACAAGTGTGTGGTTGAAAGTGTGATTAGGGCATGTTTGCTTAGTGTCACTTTTTCCCCTACACACCAGTACTAAATGTGTCATGGATAAATGTATTTGTACCATCATCTTCAATTGTGTTTTCTGGTGCATGATCGTCATCTTCCATGGGATCATTATCTTCAGCTTCGATATTCACACCTCCATGTTCCTCCACTTCGAAAACCATATTCTCAGGGTTTTGTTGATCCATACCATGTGCTCCAAGGTGCTCCACCTATATAAATTTGATATACATAAACAAACCATGATCATGATCTCATTATCAAGTGATTTCTTATGTATATAAATTGTTAAAACGATATAATGAACAACTTACTAGTGGATGATAATCATGTCCCCCTTCAATGTGACCATGCTACCTACAATGTTTCTTATTTGTTTTGATTAGAAGTTTTCTAGTCTTTAAGCCCTTACAAATTTTGCAGGGACAATAACATTTCCCATCACCTTTTCTTTTCAAGTTAGACCATAATCTAGCAATTGTCTCCTTATTTTGTTCTTCACTGATATTATCTGACATGGTCTTTCTTCACAGGCAAAAAAATGAGGCTATGGAAACTTCAGTGCAAAAGCTTCACAAAAATTGCAAATCGAACCAAAACCATTTAACTCTTCTTTTTCATCTTAAAACATTGAACTTAATAGAGAACGTATTTAATGTAGCTGATTGTGTGAATTTCTAAGCATTGTTTCTGCAAATTCTTACTAAAAGTTTGCTTGTTGCAGACTTTCTGAGAGACATTTTTGAGTATTCTAAGCAAAGCATTTATTTTAACATACACTTATTCATCCACATTGCAGGGATAACAATACAAGGCTCACATATTGGTCTAAGAGGATGCCATGGTCTCACAAAGTAACCAAGAACCATATGAAATGATGGTCTTGAATCCACACACAACTAGGGAGGATCCATATGATTATGTATGACTTCCCCCTTGTTTGTTTAATGGGATTAGCCTCCAAGACATAGCCGTCAATAATCACTAAGAATGTACAAGTGGATCGTAGCTACCCATACAACAAACACTTACCCCTATCCTCAAATTTTCCCAATGTTTGATTCCTTATAAACACTCATCCAAGGTTATCTACGTCGATCTTGGTGACGAATCACATCACAACAAAGAAGGCAACATTTAAAAATAGCAAGAGTTTCACTAAACTACCAAAGATCATAAATATTGGAAGAAAGAAAAAATAGTACCAATAATAAGTCAAATAAATGTGTTCAATTCCAATAGCAAATCAAACATAGCCACAATAACTACACAATAGAGAAAACTCACAATAGTGATTAAACTAATTCAAACAAGATAAAATAAAATTGTTGGCCCATGCAACAAAGATGAGAGATCATCAATAATTGAAGGAAACTTCACAATCCTATTTGCATAATGTCAAAACACATGCAAACATGAAAATCAACATAGCATGACAAAAATCAATCTCCACATGTTGGAACAAAGATATAAATAAGATAATAGGGTAAGAGGAAACCCGTACCAAGAACCACATACCAACTATCGGCAATGCCATCAAGATAAATGTAGGATAGGATACCACTATGAGCTATCCAATGGTCCATTCTATGAGGAGAACTAGGGGATACTATCTTTGAAAGGTGTGGTCAATAGAGATAATCCCTACTAATGCCACAATATGTCACCATAGCTTCTTGAGTTTTCCATTATTTTGATGAAAATCTCTCAATATGATGTCACTTTGGCGAGGGTGCCTAACCTTCTCTTTTGTTTATGAGATGCTTTCTATTATAAAGATATCAACAATGTTATTGGTTATTTTCTGAAGGTAGATTCGACAACCTTTGATACCAACCACTCTACTTTCGCCTATATCTTGGTGGACATTGACATTTCCAAGACTCTAATTGATGCAGAGCCCCAGGCAAGGTGTGGAATAGGTTCTTCTACTCAAACCTCCAACCAAGGACCCTAGCACTTCAAACTAACTTCATGGGGTGTTCAAGACTTGGATATATAGGTTCCATATCACTTCCAACTTGTTTGCTTCTATGCAAGGTTCTATCCCCCCAACGCTCCCAATGGCTGCAGGAGACTCACTAGGCCACTCTTCTCAATGCAAATGTGACTAAAAATGGTATGATCTGAAGGTTTCAAGGTTAGAGAGACCTTATCCCAGGCTTGGATTGATTCCCTTAAGGTAATTTTGCAAAGTTGTTGTTTTAGAGGCTTACAAGCCCTTGTAGCCCTGCCAAACCAGAATTGTTGTTTTTCTCCCAATCATGCCAAAGGAAACTTGAGGATTAAAATGGATTTAGACCCCTACCATGGAGTACTAACACATATCCCAAGGGTTCAGGCTGATCAATTATGCAAAGGACCTAACCCTACCCTTGGCTAGTAGGCCTAATAGCCCCAATTAGGTCTATTTTACAAAGCAAGAACCCTTCAAAAGTGCTGCCCAATAAAATTAATGGTATGTAACTCTCAATTACATGGAAAAACTACAAAATACCAGGTTTCAGACCTTGGTGACACCCCAAACTTCAGATATGGAACCTTCTTGTATGCCTTCACTAGGTGGCCACATGGAGTTGCCCACCTTAGTGCATCAAACCCTTGCTCATTTCCACTCCAAACCTGAAAAAGTATTTCAAAATATTAAATTAAATTGTTAAACCTTGCTTCTCCTCTAGGGCCATTGAGTGAGTAAGAAGGATTAGCAAGTTTTCACCATTTTAATGCCAAAACCTAGGGAACGTTGTCCTAACCCAGCAACTTCCAGTAAATTACAGATATCTCCACTTCAAGAATGAATAAAGACCTCATAATAGTCTCATTTGAAAGGTGATTCACTCCTCTAACACATCCCACAATTTTTATGCTTCTATCAGGTCTCTACGGTATGGTACAATGATTATAGCAGCAAAATTGTAGGAAAATCACATAATTTTATTGCTTTTTTGATGCCAAATCATTACAAACGAGTCAACAACCCCCAAACGGTAGTTGGAATCATGATTTATATCCTTCCCATCATTTATCAACCACTTTTTTAACTATGGGAACCATTTGGAAAGAAGTTGCACTTTTTAACCAAAAATGGTTATTAGCAACTTTGACAATTTTTACAATTTTGACATATTTTAACCAAATTTGACACCTATTGAATCCAATGGTATTAGTGTCATTAAAACATGTCTAAAACATCCTAAGACACATAAAAACACCTAAAATACTCAATTCAATACCCCTAGGCCCATATGCCTATGGTGGCTTATCATCTTGCCAAATCCATGACATTGGGTAACAAGGTGGGGTTTATTACAAAAATCAACAAAATAATCTATCTTATTGCAAATATGGATGAATCACATCATTATTCCTTTAAAACTTCACGGTCTTTTTCATGATTGGCTTGGTCATGAGGTGCCCATGCACCACTAATGAGGATGTTGTCTTGATGGTTGAGGATGGGTAGTGGACTTAATCGAAGAGCTATTACCATGGTAGAAGAGTGTGCAAGGAGTCATGCACTCACCTAGTCTATGGAATTGATACAACATACAACATCTTTGGGTAGGCATTATTCCTCATTGCATGAAGTGACTTTGGTTGAGGATTCCCTCCAGTCTCCTTGATCAAAGGAACTTGAAAATGGTGTCTTGGATGGTTGTTCAAAGAGTTGTTTCAAAATCCCATTGTCAAGCTAAGGGTGTGCATATTGAAAAAAAGGAAATGACATTGTTTAGGTTGGAAATGACATTGACAAGACTCTAGGCCCTTTCATATCATCTAGTTTGATCTTTTGCTATTGGTTAGTGGCTATTTTATTGATATTTTGATTAAATTGAGTTTTAGGAGTCTATAACCTAAAACCTATTTACCTTTAATAAAAATCATGAGATCCTAAACACAAATACTTTTCACTTCCCTTCTCTTTCCTGAGCCCCACATTATATAACACTCAAATAACTAACACTACCATTACCACTTCCCCCACACATGGGATACACAGTTTTAATCTAATTTGCTAGTGGGATGACTTACAAAGCATAAGAATATAACTACCTTGGGGGATGTGTACCACATGTTTGCATATATATCAACCATTATACATTATAATTGTAACACCCCATTTCTATTGTTGAGATGTAGATCTCAACATCACTAGACTTCAACTATGTATTAGGGGATGCATATGTTGTTCTTGTGTTTTTTGTCTTGGGTGTTGAACGATGTTTTAGCTTCATTGTTTTTTGTGAGTTTTAGTTGTGGTTGTTGTCCTTGCTTTGAATGGTGTGTTTGGACCATCCCCATGTTTCAAGATGAGCTTCCTTAACATGTCGATTGTTGGTGTTAAATATGATTTGAGGTGGCTATGTTATGTTTATATGCCTCATTTATTTGAATGCTTTAGTTCATAAATGTGCATAAAATTATTTATGTTTTACTAAATGTGTTTGTTGATTATATGATATCTTGATGCATTGAATTATATTTTTATGATGTTGGTCTTGTTGGGTGTTTATGATGTGCTTCAACTATATATGTATTGAATAGGTATTCTTGACATGTGCATTGAGTAGTTATAGTTACATGGTTATTTCTCCACTTGGCTATAGAGGTTTTAAAGAAAAATGCTCTTCAAAAGCGTTCTTTTGAAAATTTAAAATTTTGAGAGATTTGACTCAATTCAATTGTAAAAGCTTGGGAGTGAATTGGATTGAGGATGACAAAGGATTGCTTGATATGTGCGTGGATTCAACTTCATCCATTTTGAGGAAATTACAAGAAAGCCATTTTTTCAAATTTGAAAATGAAGGTAATTGTATTCTTTATCTTTGTATTTGAGTCCTTTTGCATAATGGATGCCATGCTCACCCTTAAGGAAACATTGGAATTCTTTCTTAGAATGAAATTTGAAGCAAATAGAGTAGGATTTAATTTATTTAAAATTTAAAAAAATGACATTTTGTGCCCTCACCATGACAATTTTTTAAAAAATGATTGAAATTCAA
The DNA here is from genome assembly GCF_030272615.1 of Cryptomeria japonica. Lineage (NCBI taxonomy): Eukaryota > Viridiplantae > Streptophyta > Pinopsida > Cupressales > Cupressaceae > Cryptomeria > Cryptomeria japonica. Next base: position 195,423,917 of record NC_081409.1, on the reverse strand, counting down.
AGTTTATTGCTTGAATTAGATGTTCACATTTTAATCAAAGGGACACTTTGTATTTCAAATTTCAAAATTTGAGAAAATTTGACCTTCATTAATAAAGTTTGCATAAAAGTTTTGGTTTTTACGTTTGGAAAAAATCTAAGAAAATTTGAATTGTGCAATTGAATTTGAATGTTTTAGAATGGAAGATTTGAAGACTCCATGATTTTTCATAATATGCACCTTTTAAGACTATTGAAAAGATTATTGATCCAAATTTGTGCCACACTTGATGTATTTTAATTCTTGCCTTGTTTTTTGTGCCACACTTGATGTTGTGAGTATGAAGTAAGGACATAGGTGTTAAAGAGAAGTATGTAATAGCTTCCTACATTTTCTAGGGCACAAAGGGGCCTAAGGATATCTTGTGCAGAAATCTCTTAACTAAGTGATAACTAAAGAAAGACATGAGAAATTAAAATGAACCAAGATAACGGTGCACTATTATATTTGGAGTGCTTGGATGGACTTGGTATGAGTGTGGAAGACATGCTCGCTCTTGGAGGGCTAAGACTTGTATGGTTGAGTAGCCTCATCTTCTGTGACGGGTGTAATTGATTCATCTTGGACAATACTTTAGACCATTGCAATAAAACTCTTTACCACCTCTCTGGAATCTAGTCCTCTTTCCCATTGAGTTGCATTTGATGAGATATGGTACTCCATCCTTTTTGAGTGACCTTTACATGTAGTGTATGTTGCATGTTTACTCTGTGAAAGATGTGCATATAAGCACTTCAAGACATAGCTTTAATCAAAATTAAGCTAAAACCAGAGTATTATACCCCAATGCAGGAGAATGAGGAGATTGTAGAAGTTCATGATACGATCAAAGCTAAAAGGACAAAATGCCTTGAATGGCCTTTATCCTTCGAACACCCTGCTTTATGAAATCAACATTTAATGATAGATTGTTGTCAGTTTAACTACCTCTACTCCTTTGTGTTCTTTATGTTCTAGGAAAGTGGACCACTGAGTATCAAAGTCGAAAAACGTCCATTTTAAATGTTACTCAAGTCTGAATGACAGGACACAAGGAAACTTGTGACGGATTGAAATATGTAGAGGAGTTCTTAATATAGATAGCTTCACTGCAGAAACTTCAATACAAGCACAAAAATCATCTACAAACAGAGAGGAAGAAACTCAGGAAGAAACAGACGCTTCATACAAGTTTCTATAACCTCCATTATAGCTTATACAAGTATTCAATACGCCCTTTGCATGCAAATCGAAGACGATTCACCAAACAAAATTGAGAATTGATCACTCTACTACGGCCAGAAACATTCTAAACCCTTGATAGAAAATTCACCTGGACAAAAGCAAGCCAAAAACCTTACCTTGCTTGTGCAAAGATCGCTTCGGCAGGGGGGGCAGGGAGGCAAGACGGTTGCCACTTGCTTTGGTTTTCTTTCAAAATGAAAATGCGTTGTGTTTTTTTTTTTAATAAAATGCCCGTGGTCGTCGGAATTCCGACGAACACGAGCATTTAAAAAAAAAAAATCAAATTCTCACACAATGCTCCTTGTCCGTCGGAATTTTCTCCCTAAAGGGTTTTCCCCATATATATCAATATATATGGGGAAAACCCTTTAGGGAGAAAAACCCCACAACTGAGAAGCACAATACTTTGTATTTGCAATAAACTTATTAGTTACAATACACTATCAACACTTAATTTCTTCAACAAGAGAATTCAATCAACAACCCACAATCTAGATAAATTCGGGTAGCATACCACTTCACTTGCAAAACATAACATGCATAATGCTCTCCAAGACAACCTTATATAGAGAAATACAACAAAGGAGGAAGTTTCTAGACAAATCCAAAAGAGATGAAGGTCCAAATCCATTTGTCACATTTTATAATTACCTACAAGCATGCAAATGACACATGTACATCATCTTTTGACTCCTCATTCAAACCTCCAAAGTTGCATGCCCAAAATTTTCTATGTTTAGGTTTGAGAAAAACTCTTACACATCTTACCGTTGTAATAAAAAAAATCATATTTGGCAGTACTTATGGTTGTAAGAGAATCCATCATAACTAACTATTAATAGTTGATTCTCTTACAACTTATCATTACCCAACTTGGGCGCCCACCTTCTCCATGCAAAGGTGTCTCCTGATACTTGTCCATTATGTCATAGAATCTATCATTAATTGTCATAGGTAGGTGTGTGTCATAATATTTGTCATAGATTATATCATAAAATTGTCATTACATGACACATGGCACCTACTTATCAATAATCCAACATCCTCTAAGTGGGATGCCTACTTCCTCGGGTATGTGTAGGATCATGGTGTGCCAAAATAGGCCCTTAAGTGGCAATGAAATTTCAAAAAATCAGAGTTATGCAACTTGACATGAAAAATTGAATAAGTTATGAACATTATTTTTAAAATATGTAAGAAGAGAATCTATAGAAAATTGAATGTAGTTTCTAAGCTACTAGTTGTTTTTTGAAAAACAAAAATCCTATTTGATGAAAATTTCAAATTTCAATGCAGTGGTACAAAAATTTCAGGAAAAAAATAAGAAGTAGGTGTATGTCTGACCACCCTAATCACAATCAAATCATAATATTTTTTTATAAGATTTAGAATATAAGTATTAGACTCATGTCCGGATGTGACACATATTTTTTTATAATTTTTTATAAAGTAAATAATTATTTATGATTTTTTTACTACAGCTTTTCATAAATTCAGAAACTCCTACATCTAACCACCTTAACTTGGTCAAAAATTTATGAAATTCAATTTTTTTTAATTTTTCCCTATAGTAGACGAAGCATAGGATGTGACGCAGGTTCCAGATTCAAAAAATGTTATGCGGTTTGAAAGTTATGAGTATTTTTCAATCAGTCTATCAATCAGGACTGTTGTCAGAATTCAATTAGAAAATAAATAATAATTATTTATTAAAGTCGAAATAAGACAAGCCTTATATTGTTGGAAAGATGAGAATGTCCTTAAAAAACCCTTTTCGTTTTATCATTTTTGGCTATAAAAAAAGTCGTCAGCCACTAGTGTAAAGTCTGGAAAATCAAGGAATACTGAAAAACATGTTTTTTCAGTTGACTTACCAGGCTTGTCACTTCCAAGCCAAATCCCAAAGCAAACCCGAACCAAAATATGGAGGGAAAAATTTATGTTTGAAAATCGGATATCCGATTTTTGAAAAAATAAAAAAATATATTTTAGTAAATTGGGCATAACTTTTGCATTTTATATCAAAATTTTGATTTTTTACATGCATTGGAAAGGTAATTAAGAGCTCTATGATATGGAATAGGTAGATAATTGTTTGTTTTAAAAAATAATTATAATTCATTTAAATTCATCCTTCATTTTTAAAACATAAAAAACTCATGACTTTTTCATATGATTTCCCTATTGCATGAATTTTTGTAACAATCATCTCAAAATAAACTAAATAAATAATTAATTAATAATAGAAAAATTATGAATTTTATTGAGTTCGATAAATTTTGATAAACCATGTTATCTATGTTTGTTCATTTCTCCACCTCTCTCTCCTAAACCTAACACTCCACCTATTTGTTTCTTCCTCCCTCTCTTTTGTCCATATTTATACATCTCTCTCTAGACCTATATCTCTAACTATCAATGAATACCTCATTAAATCTCTCAAGCTCTACAAGGTGCTTATATTTCTACCTCTTCATCAAACTAAAAAGCAAATCATACGAAAGAGACATTTCAATTTTATTTGAAAGTTCTTTTTTGTAAGTTATTTTTTAGTTTGCTAGGTAGCCACTAGCGAGAAGGGTGTCAATATTCAATGGAAGAGTTTCGGTTGTTGATGTTGTGGTTCATGTTTCAGGTCTTTCTATTGGTATGGGCTCCCATATAAACAATCAGCATGTTGATCACAATCAGGAGAGATGGGTTTATTGTCAAGCAGTTTACTTTTGAGGTTTCATGTAAAGTGTCACAAGGATCGAATAATAATAAAAAATTGTAGTCAGTTTGGCGATTTCATGATGGACCTAAAAAAATTATTTTGTCTATATGATTCAATTTGTCACGTGTATGTAGATGATAGGTGGAGTGGTCAAATTAGTTGCCCATTTGGATGGGTGACAAATCGAAGGTTGGAACCACCCTCAATAGTTGTGTGGCAAGGGAATGAAACATGTTTGCCATATCACATGGCAAGCAAGCAAAGTGCCACCATAAATGTCCACATCCTCACATTTGGCATGTGTCATATCTTCTTGCCCTCCTAGCCAGCCACATAACTCTGCATCCTTTCCCATTTATTCATTTCAAATGATGCCAACTTTTGACTCATTTGAGCATTGAATGCCCCGCTTATCTCACTCATAGCCATCCCACAAATGACCCTAGAGTAAGTAGGACATTATTTAATTAATTCTATAATTAAGTTCTTTATTACTTTATTCACTTAAGCTAAACTTAGGTACTTTTTAACTTTTATTAGTTTGAGCTAATTTTAGTTTCTTAATTTTAGATTAGGTTTCTCTTGCTTTCTATAAAGCAAGTCTTTATTCATTTGTAATCATTCAAATATTTTGTGCATCAATACAATTCTTAGGTTGTTCAGCAAATCTATCTTGCTTGATCTCCATTTGTAACAAGTGTTTTTCTTGCAAACAATTCATGGGCTTGTGGGTTTGAACAAATAACTCCAACAAATGAGATGTTTATTCTTGAGCATTTATTTCAATAGGCACCAAAACCTATCCAATTCTACTATGTATTGTCCAAACCTTCATGAAGGAAATTCTCAACAATGGTGTGTTTGTGCTTGCTACTCCTCTTCATAGTGATAGTGTCTACAAAGATAACTTCGTTTGGCTACAATATTTGTTCCTTTTTTAACATTTGGATACAACATTTGCTTCCTCATTTATCATTTTTTGTTGCTCCTCTTCGCATTAATGATGTCAACTAAGGTGGGTTTTCCAATTGGCTACAACATATGCTTCCTCATTTATCATTTTTTTCAGGTTTCACGAAACAGAATGGTTGCCAATGCTACGTTGATCAATGTTGCTCTTCCAAGTTGTTGTGGGGCAACTTTTGACCTGAGTGAGTTTTTTTTCCTCACTAAGGCAATGAACCTTAAGTCGTTTGTTGTGGGCGTTTTGTTCATTTATGGTTTTTTGGTTTCTTGTTTGCATCTACTCCATATTGTCTGACTTGAAGGTTTTGTTGATTTGTTATTGCTTCTTTCAATAATGGTTTTCTAATTTTTAGTTCCATTTAATATTGTGTGAATTGAAGTTGCATGTGTGAGGTTTTTTGTTTCTTTAACTCTATATAGAAAAGATTCAAATATGATGTTTGGAAGTGTTTATGAACATGGTCATATTATATGTTTGTAAACCCATTTAATATTCATGGGAATCCTAATATTTTGTTAGAGCATCATTGTGACATGCCAATTAAGTTTAAATTTTAAATTTATAGTTCTATGAATTCATTATGTAAATGAGTTTTCAACAATTTTGCTATTTGCAAATGATGTTGTCAAGTTGGTTTGTTATTCATTAAAAGTCTATGAATATTAGTCCTCAATAATTTTTGACATGCTCCTTTACGACTCTAATAGGTTTAGGGTTTGCCTACAATTATTAATGGTGTTATTATTTGGGTTTACATTCTATTCATTTGTTTCTTTGATTCTGTAATTTATCTTTTTTGTCCAATAAACTTAATAGAATGCAATAACTGTTTGCTTGCAAGTATTCAATAGGTTATTTTAGGGTTTACATCTTGTTCATTTGTTTATTTGATTCTTAGGGTTTATAACTATTGTTGTGGGTCATCCAAGAGCTTTAATTTTCTAAGAATAGTAGTTTGTTTATTAAGGGATTGTGTTGTTTGAATAGCTTAGAAAATAAGAGCACACAATGAAGTACAAAAACCTAGAAGAAAACATAGAAAATGAAGTATAAGCAATCAGAATTTCAAAACCTAATCAAATTTAAAAAATAGGATATTAAACAAAAGATATTTGAAAACCCTAAATGAATGAAGCAATAAACCCCAAGTCATGCTAGAAAGTCGTGTTCACAAAAAATAGAAGGAAAAATATACTAGTTACTTAAGAATCATATGGAACATATGATTAAGTTATATTGATACACATGTATAGACTAGGATAATGAGCTAGAAGTGAAAATAATAAATATTGAATTAATTTTAGAAATTGAAAAATTAACATATAATACTTAGTTGGATTCTAGAGGTATGAAAATAATTGAAAGATGATAGGAACCAATTCACTACAACACTAAAATTTTAGGATGATCAAACAAGTATCTTTGAATTTGCCAATTGATTGTGTGCTTCTATAATTCATAGTTGTACCTATAAATTTGATCTTTCTACCTAGGGAAGTGAACGAATTTGCAAACCTAAACTTTTTCCTACCAAAATGAATTAGAGAAAAATAAATATTGAAATTAGTTCACATGGATCATTTGAAGGTCTTAACTACCATAGCATATTGGCCCAATGTTGCTCTGCCTAATCATAAGTTAGATGTTCATTGCTCTAAATTTGGCACCCCTAATTCTCAAAGAATGACCCGGACTTGTAGCAAGGATCCATCCTTTCAACTTTGTTCTATTTGTCATTTGCCTATGTCGCACTTAAGTGGATGTTAGTGTACTATTTATTACTTTGGATATGCTTATCCTAATTATGATATTACACATGTTGTTTAAGTTTATTTATTTAATTTATTTTTTATTTCTATAAAGGATAGATAATGAGTTGTGCATTCATGGGATTTTTTTCATACATTTATAGATATGGAATCTCAAATAAGAAATTGCTTATGTTTATGGCTTTTTATTTTATCTTCATCCTCATTGGACTTTGAAACTATAAGGCTACATATTTGCAGTTGTCTTTCCTTCCTATTTGATAATGATGCAAGCATTGCCAACTATTCCACTTTCTCTTGGAGACTAACTTTTTCTTGGTGATTTGATGTTAAATTGTTTCTATTTAAAGTTCATATAATTCTATTCATTGCACAAGGTTATGGGTTACACATATGTTTGCATATTCTAACAACCAAGGTGTTGTAAGAAGCCAAAGCATAATCAATTTATTGCGTCAAAGATTTTTAAAGAGAATGTTTAACTATTTCCAATTTCTCAAGTTCACTTTTTCAGAATGCTCTTTTGGAATTCGCATTATTCCTATCAAAGATAACATCATTCACTCAAGCATGTCTATCTTCTACTCAACGGTAGAAATTCTTGCAATATCTTCCAAACTCCTCTAACATCATGTTATGTGGTCATTCTAATTGCCCTTGTCCACTTTCTTGATCGAATTTTGAGCTCAAGAAGTGAATCTCCACTCCCACTACATTTGGTAAAGACAATAAAATTAAATTAGCTACCAACAATTGAAAACTCCCACAAGAACTAGCACCATGGACATGCTTTGATACCACTTATCGTTAAATAGGATAATGGTACCACTTACTATTCATGGAAAATGAATTATACCTCAACAACCCTACAAGAACCTTCAACAAAATTGTATTTCCACCTCCAATATACATAATACACATCATTGAATTTGCATACATGAAAGCAAAACATGAAACAAGAATACAAACATGTAAAGAAACGACACACAACTAAAACACATGACCTTGGAGGAACCCTCAACGAGGAGAAAAAAACTACAAGCGTGTCTATAACTTCCTTGCCTTGATATCTGGAATTTGCTTCCTGAAATGAGTGTTGTCAACATATCTTGTTTTGGAGTATGCTAGTCAAGGAATATTCTCCTTTTAATTAAACCCATATTATTGATTCGATGGTTTAGTATAACTAATATGAATAGCAAGCAAAAATGCAATGATAACTAAGATATTAAATTAAGCTAATGATGTAATGTCTATATCCTATGATATTCCTTGAGTGATAATGTGAATTGCAATTAGAGCTTGTGCATTGGATCTCCCTTGATGGATTAAAGTGAATTAGGGTTCATCCTCATATACAACACCCTATGACACAAGTTAATGATTTTTTCATTTAAGTCTATGCATATTTACTTAGAAAGAGTTAGTGTGAGCCCAATTTTAAAATTTAGTTTTGTAAATATTGGGTCATTTAAATTTAAATTTGTAAAGATTAGGTCATTTGAGTGTCTCAAGAATTGAATTAATTTAGTTTAGAATTCATATATTTGACTTGAGATAATAGATAAATAAGGCATGAGGAGAGATGAAATCAAGTGAGGTTCAAATTTAGACCAACTTTTGCACTAAAATATATCACTCGTACACTAATAATTACATTAAAAGACAAATCAAATATAAAATTGGCCAATACGATAAAGTAAAGTGAGGTACTTTTGACCAATGTTAAATGAGTCCCTTATAATTATTAATGAAAAAATGAAAAGCTATAACTTTTTATGAAATTGTTATCATAATGATAAACTGAAAATCAAATGAAGTTGATGTTTTGTTGGACTAGGTCCATATGTTTTTATAACACCGTTTCAAAATTTGACCCTTCTACTAAACTTGTGAATGTACCTTCTACCACCTTTTTTTTAATATCATACTATTTTTTTAATATTAATGTAATGTTGAATAAATATATTCATTAAAATAAAAACAAATGAATCAGATGGGACTAAAATTGAAATTTTTACCTACCAGTGCTTTTAGCAGACCAATCCAAAGTGTGTTGTTTAGTTGTAAACATCGTGAGAGTTCAAATTTTCATAACTGCCTTTTGATTCTTAGAAAATACCAGAAAATTGAAGGATCTTTAGAATCCTTGATTATATGATATTGCTATTAAGATTCAACTGTGTTATTTTTGAATCAAACTAATAGATAAATATTCCTTCTTTCATTCCTCTAGATCGACAAAAAAAATTAATATTGAAACACACCTTTACGTAAAAAGACTTAAAAAAGAGATTTGTGATGTCACCTGTGGAAAGACAAGATACCCAGATGAAAATAAACAAGCTGTTCACTACAAATGATCTCATCATGTACAAAAACAAGATTTCACAATGAACCAGAACTTATCACAGCCACACAAAATCCTATTTTAATAGGCAACCTAGAAGGTCAAACGTCATAAGCTACAATCCCACAAACTGTTATCATCGACACTCTCCCAGCTATACAGAGGACTTTGGCTGTGAAAATCCCCGTTCCCCACTGGAGAACATGGATACACACCCAACAGCTCTGCAGCCCTGTTTGAATTCAATACCCATTCATCATCCTCTGTACTGAACACACTATTATCTTCCTCTTGAAACTCCTTATAATCCATTACATGGGCTGATTCACAAAGTGAACCAGAGCTTTTGCCCTCATCTCCACCCCAATTGAAAAAACCAGGGTCTGAATCAGAAGTCAGGCTGCTATCAACATTAGAGGAAGAACAGGGGCTTTCAACATTAGCTCTTGTACGTGGGATCTCAGGTTTGAGCTCCAGCACAGCCTCCAAATATTCAAGATACTCCTGTGTCAATGGATCCACAGACTTTGGGGCTCCATCAACTTCCACTAAACCCTCCTTTGAATTTAGACCATTGTCTAAATTTGGCAGCTGCTCTGTTATGGGGAAATTGAGCTTGGCTTTGGCTCCTTTGATCTTAAAAGCCTCTCGATCATAAGCCCTGGCAGCATCTTCAGCACTGTTGTAAGTGCCAAGCCAAACCCTCATTCCCTTAATCGGGTCTCTAATTTCTGCAGCCCATTTTCCCACTGGGCGTTGCCTTATGCCTCTGTAATTGTACTTATGCTGCTTAGTACACTTCCTCTTCTTATTTACCCTCTTCGGAGCTTCCAATTCATCACAAATGCTTCCATTGGAAGATTGAATGGTGTGCGAATTGACCCATAAATTCGCAGAATTGGGTCTTCTTCTGCGAGAAGAGGAGAGGGGTATAAACTGAGAGATGATAGCACCTCCACACATTTTAGCACACCAGGTGAAAATGGTTTGAATTCCCAGAACAGGGGAGGCAGAAATTTATCGATAAGCAAGAAAGTAGTGACGTGGATTTACAAGTTGTATCCTTGTGAGGGGGAAAGATGAATCCCAGGTGCATTGAAAGAAGAAGCAACCTGCTGAGTTTAATAATTTTTAATCACATCCAGTATCAGAATACAACTATAACCAGTGGGTTATGAAAGTAGCCGGTCTATATATGTGTGTGTGTTTATATATATGTTTTATATTTGTGTGTTCCCAACTAATCACGGATGGAACAATGGTTGAATGAAAAAAAAAATATTAAAGAAAGAATTATAATGAAAAGATATGTCCACATCACAAAATGAATATATGATGTTGTGTAAGAGTGGGTTAAGAGTATATATATATATATTTTTTATTAAAACACAGTGGGTTAAGGATATGATCGGGTAGGTAAAGTCTTTCAAGTGGACCAACTTGCCAATTTATTTGAAATGTACATTAGGGCCTTCTCGGTGGAAATGTTTAGGCATGTGTCATGCATGCATTCATATCATTTTCAATCAAATTTGATTTGATGATTTTATTTGTGAATGTTTTAAAATTTAAATTCTTTTTGATCAAATTTGACCGGGTAGGTAAAGCCCTTCAAGTGGGCTAAGGATATGATCGGGTAGGTAAAGCCCTTCAAGTGGACCAACTTGCCAATTTATTTGAAATGTACATTAGGGCCTTCTTGGTGGAAATGTTTAGGCATGTGTCATGCATGCATTCATATCATTTTCAATCAAATTTGATTTGATGATTTTATTTGTGAATGTTTTTAACAATATTTAAAATTTAAATTCTTTTTGATCAAATTTGACCGGGTAGGTTAAGGATATGACCGGGTAGGTAAAGCCCTTCAAGTGGGTTAAGGATATGACCAGATTTAAATTCTTTCTTCAAGAAAACACAAGGTGGGTTAAGGATATGACTGGGTTGGTAAAGCCCTTCAAGTGGACCAACTTGCCAACTTATTTGAAAAGTACATTAGAGCCTTCTCAGTGGACATGTCTAGGCATGTGTCATGCATGCATTCATATCATTTTCAATCAAATTTGATTTGATGATTGTATTTGTGAATGTTTTTTAACAATATTTAAAATTTAAATTCTTTTTGATCAAATTTGATCGGGTAGGTTAAGGATATGACCGGGTAGGTAAAGCCCTTCAAGTGGACCAACTTGCCAACTTATTTGAAATGTACATTAGGGCCTTCTCAATGGACATGTCTAGGCATGTGTCATGCATGCATTCATACCATTTTCAATCAAATTTGATTTGATGATTGTATTTGTGAATGTTTTTTAATAATATTTAAAATTTAAATTCTTTTTGATCAAATTTATATTCAGGATGTTAGTTTCAGTCACTCTCATTTTAAATTTACCTATTTCATTCTTATATTAAATGAGATGATTTGAATATGTTACAACCCAACTAATAGTTGGCCATAGATCTTTAATTGTCCTTCTTGCCACCTTTTCTCCATTGTAACACTCCTCTTGATCATTGTTTCCATGGTTGGATTGTCAATGCATCATTATTCTTAGATTGGAAGAGCGAACCATGTGCGCCTACTCATGCAAATTGATCTTGCAATATCGAGCAAACTCTACTGCACTCGACCACATTGAGTCCTTAGCCCCAAGACCCTTCCACTTTACTAGAGTATTCTTTGTACTTCCTTTGGTCCATTCTCTTGACTATAGTGTTAAGTACTTGCTCTATTGATTTATGCACCTTCTCATACCTCTAATTTATTCCTCCTACATCACTGCTTGCACTTTCCTTATCCTCTCCATTCATCTCCTCTTTGCAAGGATATAGGTCTAGCCCATTAAATATTGGTGATGTGTCAAATCACTCAAGTCATTCTATCTTCATGGTCCTATTATTTTCCATTTTGATTTCCCATGCATGCCTTGTCAAAACCTTTCATTATGCAAAGGCTAAAACTTGATCTTTGACCTAAAGCTCTATTTCTCATCCCTCTTTGTCTATGTACTCTTTGTAGTGCACATTATTATTCTCCAACTACTTTCATGCTTGCACATGAACCTTTTGCATGTACTCTACAAATTCTTTCCCTTATGCACTCCCCTATATTCTTTCAACATGTCACGTGACTATACAACTCCCTCAACTTTCCATAAACAACTTGAAACAAACATTCAATAGTACTTCATCTTATTGAGTTGTTATGTGTGAACTTAGATTGCTCTAAGACTAAATCCTAGAGTCCTAAATTCTCCCTTACTATGCATCACAATAGGTCTCCAAGGATCCTATTAACCACCTATATTTGTCCATCCATCTATAGAAGATATAGTGGGTCGAATTACAACTTCCTACCTTGCTTATTCCATAATTTCTTCCAACAATGACACAGTCATAAGGAGAAACCCATGAAGCTACACTACCTCTTTGAAGAATAAGTTAATCATTTGGGAGGCTTCACTAATTTGCCAATAGATCATGAAGCACTATAATTGAAAACTAATCAACCACCACAAAAATCAAGTCTTGGCCACTTTCGGTCCTTGTCAACCAAAAAACTTAAACTTAGATGTTCGCATGGCCTATCAAGGACCAACTATCATTGGCATATCCCCATATTTTTGGTTCTCCCTTCAACTAATAACAAACTCTACATTGCCAGACACACTTTTTGTCATCTACCATAATGTATGGACAAAATAACCCCCTACTTAGATGCACCACAATCTTTTCTAGACCAAAGTGATTGACTAATCCTATACTATATTTCCCCTTTAATATGTATATTTGCATGCCCCTAAATAGCAATTCTTCTTGTAGCAAATACTCTACCTATCTTGATTTCTTCACTTGCTTATGCATATCTGCAGCTTCAAAACTACATGAAAGTCCTCACCACATGCATATTGCTCATGTCTTGCATCAAAATCTATGAGTCTTATGTATATTTCTCTCATCAAAGCACACCCTCAACTTATTGAATCAATTACCCTATTTCAATTCTTGTTTCTATGCTTGAGCATGAATCTGCAACTTTGTATCTATATTCATTCAATGACATGTATTTGTGATTCAATTTACTCTAAATATTGATAGATTATAGCACTTAATGATCCCTATATAAGACAAACTCCTTGGAGAATAGCTAGTGCCTCAACTTCCTTAGTGCTTGTACTATTATATAAAATGTGGTCATAAGTTGAGTACTTTCATTTACATCATTAAGTAATTTTCTAGGATATACAATTGGTAGAAGACAAAAATCTTGGTATTTAAAGATATTCAATGTTTAGAGGGAAACTATTTTGGATTTGGAGAATAAACACATCTTGATTTTTTAAGGACAAAGAATCTCATCTATATATAATGCACTTGGATGTTAGTGAATTTGTCTTTGATGTTTCTCACTTTTATTTATCTATATTACAAAGGAGGCTAACTTAGGATAACTTTATCATGTGTTGATTTGATAACCTTCCTAATAGTGTTCATAAACACCACCTTGACATGTATTTAACTACTGATAAGATGAAGACAAGCTGGTCCATTGAGGCACATTATGTCAAATTGTTCATGTGCAGCATAGATTAGTTCCACACAACAATTCAAGCCTATGTTGGTTGAGATTGAAGCCACGATGCTGAAGATTAAACCACAAGAAAATATATGGTTGTGCAATCTAGCATATCCATCAAACTAAGAGAATTAATTTTTGGATAGAGGAGAATAGATTCAACATGGCATTGCTCTATTATCCAAGTTAATGTGTGCTCAGTTGGTTGTGTTTTTTAATAAGCTTAGATAATCTTGTAAGGAATTCTTATTTCTTTACATTTTTTGTGAACCCAACATTTTCTAACATCCCCTAAGGTTTGGCCTTAGGATTTATTCCTTCTATTAGGATAGTGGGACACCAAGTTTCAATTTTAATGTATAATGTTGTATCTCCAACTCCTTTGAAAAGGGTACTTGGATGCCCATGTAGTCGAGAGATTATTATTCTCCCAAATGACTTGGAATGGTAGTTGTAATTCCATTCGAGGAGGGTGGGGTATGATGGTGGCATTACAAATTGATTGAATCTCATTAACAACATTTTCCCATTTGTAGGTGCTAAGAGAGAGAGTGGAGCATCTTTTCCATTACAAGTGGGTCCCACAAATTACTTCTCACATGTCGGAGCATCATTTTTAGGGGAGTGTGCATATAAAGCGTAGTGGTCAAAGATGCTTGTGAGTTATGTTTTATATTTATGGATCCATTAATTTATCACATAAGGGTATTAGGTTTTTTCCATGCCACAAGTTTTAGTGGTCATAGTCTTAGGAATATGCTTGAGGTTTCCTCTCAATTATTCTCTAAAAAATGTATGCATCAGATAGATATTTTATGGGTTCTTTACAAGTAGATGAGTACTACTAAAATGTTGTCAAATTAAAGGGATAAGTTTGTTGATTATATACTCTTGCTTTAAACATTACTTTATAGATCTATGATATCTTGGTGGTAGATTTTTTTGAAAGGGTTGACCATCATATACATTGGATATCATATGTTTAACTATTATGGTTTTCTTTTCTTCATTTGCTAATTTATACTTCTACATATTAATTTGTTGTTAATCAAATGGTGACACAATTAATATTTAAGTATTCCGTTAACAATATTTATTAGTAGTAATTGACCTTGTTTTAGAACATTTGGCATCAAAGTTTGGTTCTGTTGAGAAGGGGATTTCTTTTTTGAAGTATAGTGACTTTTTACCTATAATAAAAGCTTTAAATTAAGTAATATTGTAGAAAAGTAGGTGATTGAAACCATGGTCTCTGTCTCTTATTCAAAGATCAAGGCAAGTTCAATGGCACTAGGTACAAATTATAGAAGTTGAAGACGGAGGATCTCTTGCAAGAGACATTAGCAGAAATTTGTTGCAAAGGAAGAAAAGCTTGATAGTTAAATTGACAACGATTGGAAAAAGGTGTATAAGAAGAGAAGAGAAACCATTTGCTTGTGTTTTGTAAACTATGTCCTTCACAAGAAACCATTTGATTGTGTTTTGTAAATTATGTCCTCTTGAATGTCTCAAAGGGGACCATTACATGTGCACTATAGAAAAGAATGGATGATATTTACCAAATCATAAATCTAACAAATAAATTTTATCTTAGAAGATATTAGTAATATTTGAGAATCAAAAAGATGGTTTGTATGATAGAATATTTGAAGTCTGCTAATTTAATTTTGAGTCAATTAATTTCAATTGAGGAAAAATATAAATGTATTTTATTGCTCTGTTTTATTAGAGTCATTAATTTTTTTTAATTATTGCCACCCATGAGAGTGGTACAGAGCCAAAAGATGGACCCCTTATTGCTACCTTGCTTTTAAGAAAATGAGTAGAAAACCATGGATGGCTGATTAAAGGATTCCTTGCATGTTTGGGGAAGGCTGAAGGATTGTTTAGTGGAAAGCACCATGACTGAGGAAAAAGATAAATGTATCTTATTGCTTCTAGAACTGCCTGTTGATTCTTCGAGTAAACAAGAAAAAAAAACAGGAAAAAATGCTCTGAGATGGATCTTTCCAGAGGCAGCTGAGAATGATACTGATAGGTCACCTATGGAAGGACACGATACCCAGAAGGTATGAAACAAACTGTTTAACGGAAAAATTATCTCATTATGTATATCAAGATTTTACAAGGACACCCAAACAACATTCCATTATAGTACACTACCAGAAAGTCAAATTTCATAAGCTGCAGTCCCACAGGCTATTGTCATCAACACTCTCCCAACTATACACAGGACTTTGGTTTTGCAAATCCGTGTTCCCCAATGGAGAACATGGATACATACCCAAAATCTCTGTAGCCCTGTATGGATTCAGTACCCATTCATCATCCTCTATACTAAACACACTACTCTCTTCCTCTTGAAACTCAGAAAAATCCATTACATGGGCTGATTCACAAAGTAAACCAGAGCTTTTGCCCTCATCTCCTCCGCAATTGAATAAATCAGGGTCTGAAACAGAAGTCAGGCTGCTATCAGCATTAGAGGAGGAACAGGGGCTTTCACCAGAAGCTGTTGCACATGGGATCTCAGGTTTCAGCTCCAACACTGCCTCCAAATATTCAAGATACTCCTGTGTCGATGCATCCACAGCCTTTGGGGCAGCTTCAACTTCAACTAAACCCTCCTTTAAATTTAGACCATTGTCTAAATTTGGCAGCTGCTCTGTTATAGGGAAATTGAGCTTGGCTTTGGTTCCTTTGATCTTAAAAGCCTCTCGATCATAAGCCCTAGCAGCATCTTCGGCACTGTTGTAAGTGCCAAGCCAAACCCTCATTCCCTTAATTGGGTCTCTAATTTCTGCAGCCCATTTTCCCCATGGGCGTTGCCTTATGCCTCTGTACTCATGCTGCTTACTACACTTCCTCTTCTTATTTACCCTCCTCGGTATACCCATTTCATCACAAACCCTATCATTGGAATATGAAATGGTGTCCGAATTGGCCCACAAATCCTTAGGATTGGCTCTTCTTCTGCGAGAAGAGTCCGGTATAAACTCAGAGATCATAGCTCCTCCACACATTTTAGCACACCAGGTGAGAATACTTTGAAATCCCAAAAACAGGGGAGGCAGGACTTTATAGGCAAGAGCCCAGTGGATAGGCTAAAGGCTTGTGACGTGGATCTGCAAGTTGGGTTTTGCAGGGAGGGAAAGATACATCCCAGGTACATTGAAACAGGAAGCAGCGTGCTGAGTAAAATAAATTATAATCACATCCAGAATCGAAAATACAACCATGGAAAGCAGTTTAGGCAACTACCTACCTGGTGTGTATAAATTTCTTTGTCAATGTTCCCACCATGAGAATGACGCATGCAACAATCCCTAAAAATGTCCCTGAGTGCGCGCCAAGCTTTTGTCCAATGGGAAAAAGTTGCAGGCCCTATTTTCTTGTCTGGTTTCTTGATTCTTGGAAGCATTGAAAGGTCATATTAGAATGTTGTGGGGCTTCACGGATGCCTATGATGACCTACTTGAAAGGAAAAGTTCTTCCAGTGGATCAACTTGCCAAGTCGTTTGGAATGTACGTTAATGCCTTGTTTGGACGGACATGTATAGGTGTCTGTTATACCAGATACATGCTCCCAAATTCCACTTTCCAGGTACCTTGATTAATATTGAATCTAGTATAGTGGTTGTGTTTTTAACCAGATCATTACTGCTACATTTATCTTGCTTGACTATTCAAGTTTATCTAGAGAGAGTAAACTGAAATGGAAATTGGAATAGGTAGATCTTTTTATTGTCTAAGATATCCAGTCTGTTTATATTCTATACAAGGCATTTAACTGTGCTACAAACGAGGCGTATAAATCTTACATATCTTACCCTTTGCAGGATTTGAATTTGTGATCTTTTTTTTCAAGAATACAAGTTTTCCACCACTAGGCCAACTTAGATGCACAAGTGAATGGATTTTAATGATGTTCACAAGATCAAACAGTCTAAGGAATCAAGCGTCACAAAATTAACACATTTATAAATTCCTTTGGATGTCAACTCTTTTGTTACGAATCTTGACCAAGAAGGTCATTGTTTTGTGAAGTCTTGCTTCCTCAAATAGCTCATTCAAATTGTTCACCTTCAAATTGTTATTGAACTAATTACACATATCCTCACATGCTACACACTTTTTGATGAAGTGTCACTCGATTTCAGCCACTCCTTTGCTACAAAATGTGCAAGTTCTTTCTATCTACTCTTCCTTTGCTTCAATGCTTTAAAAAAAGGAGTCATTGGTTTTCTTTAATTAAAAATAAATAAGTTATCAAGAGTGTTTTGAATTTTCTTTTTTATATATATTTATATTGTGGATGGTTGTTTTATCTAGATTCTAGGGTATGAATATTTTCACCCATCTCTTTTAGAATATTTGTAATACTATTTTATAAATGGTAGTATACACATTTATTCATCAAAAAATATATTAAAATAATTATTAATATTAAAGTAGGTTTGTTAGTCTTGAAAAGACTCATGGCACACTGATTTCAGATAATCACGTTTACATCTCTACTTTTTGTATTTATAATGAAAATTTGTATACACATATCATTTTCCATTTAGTTTTGTGATTAATTTGATGGAATGTTTTTAAATGGTTACGTATTTTATCAATTTGTATATTCTTATGCTAAACGTAGCTCATGACATGATCACTATTTGTACTAATTCTATCTCTATATGTTTGTCATTTGCTCATTGTTTACCCATCTCCATTTGCCCTTAGCTTTGTATATTCACCTCATGCCTCAAGATTACTATTTTTTCCCCCTTGGTTCATTCTTGAGTGTTGTAGGATTGGTACAATTTAATCATACAACACATGGGAATGACCTAAAATTAAAACATCCAAATTAATCCCCATTGGTGGTGTAGTTGGCTAAGGGCTTTGGGTTCTTTCCATATAGGTCTTGAGGTCAATTCTTGTTGCTCGAACTTACCTAGACAGAGGGTGGTTCCCCCAGGGATTAGTCCTACCCTGATAGTTGAACCCCAACTTGGCACAAAAAGTAAGACCAAAGTAAGGTGGGTTCGGCTGCAGGGCACCCTAACACAACAACAAAAAATGAATCATTCAAATTCAAACTTTAAATTTCTCAACCCTTACTGCTAGCCATTTTAAGTCAACTTAACACACATTTTGCATTGTGTCGTTAATAGATGGTATTTAAAGAGATTCGATGTGCACTTAAAATTTTAGAGGGTAAAATATGTTACATTTTGAGAATAAGAACATGTATAACATACTTTGATTTTAAAGGACAAAGAATCAAGTATGCATAGAGGCCACCTAAATGTTGGTGAATATTGTCTTCAATGTTTCACAATACTGTTAATCTGCCCTACCAATGGGGTTTACCTTGTTATGATTATTAGGTGTTGTACACTTTATTATTTGTATTAATTATGTGCCTATATAAAAGGGCATTCCACTTGAAGTGGAACTATGTGTCACTTGTAATAATTTGTATTTGGTAAGTTGCAAGTAACACTTAATGTCATGGAAGTTTCTAAAACTATGACATGTGTAAGGTGTTAGATTAGTAAAAAACGTGAAGAAATAGAGTTAATTGTGAGTTGGGAGAAAATCAAAGAGGCCTTTTTCTTAAATAAAATTCTCGTAAGCATGTTTGCTAAAAATTGATAAGACAAAAATGAAACACCAACGTTAGAAAAACAAGTTTCTATTTATTTTTTTGTTCTCACTTATTTTTGGATGTTCAATTTTGTGCATGAATTGGGCACCTAGTTTGATTCATAGTTTTCAACACATGGTTTTAAAAACCACTTGCAGTTTGAGGTATTGGCCTTGGTTGTATATTTGGTGATTGAGATAAAGGTTCGTGATACATCTTATATTTGTAGGATGGTTACGGTACTTGATTTTCTCTACAAATGTATCTTGTTGCTCGTATTTTTAACATTACAATATACTTATGGATGTATGGGTAGGATGTAGTTGGATTGTTCATAGGTTAGAGATTATGTATTAGAGATGGGGGATATGTTGTTGGATTGATTCCATAAAAGAAAAGGTTGATGATTTAGAGAATTGGTACTCAATACATGTATTAGAATTATTTTGTTGTTGAACAATAGATTGGACATGCTTTAAAGCTTGAGTTCTTCCTAAAAGAATTTTCCTAGGGTATATCTTGTGTTGTGTGTTTGCATTTGTTGTAACCCTAAATATCTAGACTTATTTGTATTTTTCTTCGCATTGGGTTAATATAGGAATTTTTTGTTTAGTTTTCTTCTATGGAATTAGTTGCATTTCATTTGATATCATAGCCTAGGTTTGGGTTGTAGGAAGGAATGTCTTCCCTGAGATATTGATTCTTGTTTAAATGAAAGATCTTCATAGGTGATCTTGGTTTTAGACATATAGAATAGCAATAAGATGGAGATTGAGATTCAATGACATAGAATCCTTAAGATTTAATCATATCAACTTTTTAGTTATTGAGGCTAACAATAGAGATTTTGATTGCATGCATGTTATTTGGACTCCACTCAACCATACAGATAGATCCATAGGTTTCACGCATGAGATCTATGAGTTTTAGGCTGGTGCATGTATGGATATATCAATCGCATGTGGTTGCATATGTAGGTTGAAGAATTGTATGTTTTAGATCCATATTGCTCTAAAATGAATTTATATTTATATGTATGATTTTTAAGATTTTACATATAATAACAATATATGGTGTTCTAGATATGTGAAGATTAATTTTTAAATTATAAATCCATGTGACTTTTCTAGACGGAGCTAGTATTATGTACATGCTTTGAGCATAGTTAGAGGAAGTTTGTTGCATTTTTCTTTATGCAAAAGTGGTGGTAGATGATTAGTCATGCTCAATATTTTTATTGTGGTTTTTTCTTGGGTTCCTAAATAGCAATATTATGGATTTGTAGCATTTTGGATCTAGGTGTTTTAGATCCAATGTTGATATCATAGAATAATCTACATGTCTATATTATGTTGTTGGTTACGCAAAGTTGAATCAACATGTCTCTAGGTATGTACATTATTTTGGTAGATCCATGTTGCACCATTTTGAGATATGTGGTTTTATGATTTTCCTTAGGTTCAATTGAAGCATTGACCATTCTTTTTTCACCTTTAGAGGTTTCATGCATGCAATTGAGGTTGTGGATGTTGTGTTTGTACATGCATGTTGTACAAAAAACTTAGGAGCAAATATGCAATGTGTTAATGGTTCACATGTGCACAGCAAGATTTTGTTGTAGATTTTTTGAGTGTAATGAAATTACAAATTTTGATTTTCTGGCCGTTTGGCTATCAATATGTATTGGTAAGTTGAGTAGAGAAGAGACAAAAATATGCAAGGTGAAAGTGTTGGTAATACATGTAATAGTGTTTATGACACCTATAGGAGCACTTAGGATTCTTACAATACCCCTAAAGTAGCACTTTGTCTCACTTTCAAATATAAGGAACTTCTAATAGTTTCTTATATTGTCATGTGAGGCTCTAAATCATAATTTAATGGGAACATTGTGTAGAGATATATTTGGATACAACTTAGAGCTGCCTTCTTAATTTAGATATGGTGGTTTTATTTTTCCTTTTGGAAGCTCTTGGTGTTGTAATTGAGTTATTTGACAATTTTAACATCATGTATGATCTCTAGTTTTGGATTTTTATCATAATGCTAGGGGTGTCTCTAGATCACTTTAAAGTACATGGTGGACTTAGGATAACAAATAGAGTTTTGGGATTATATGGATACTTTTGAATAGATCTATCAATTGAATACATGTATTCTTTTGTTGTGAAGATGTAAATCATGATTCCATTAGGAGTTCTTGAATTTTGTATTGATCATGCAATAGAAGATTTGGTTGTTATTTGAGATTGGTCTTCTAATGCTGATTACATTAATCATTTTTTCTTGGAGAGCTTTTGAAAATTATAGTTTTGTCAAAATTTGATTGGCATGACATGATCAATTAGGTACTTTTTTATGCTAGATAGATTTTGGGTGAGTTTGGAGATCTCTTAGATATTAAAGATCAAGTGTTCTTATTTATGAGTCTCTCAATGAGGTTGTGATAGAAAGAGTATGGATTTGGATGAGAGTTCAACATGGAGTTGATGAAGATAATCTTCATAGATCGACACAATTTGACTAAGAGAATCATCTGAGTAATCACATACCCTGCTGTCAAGGAGCTTTATTCAACTAAGAATGATCCAATAGGATTTGTCACCTTATTTTTTAGATTTATTCTACTTTATGCTTTATCCTTTTATGTGAATTAGTCTTGAGTAGTGGATATTAGTTGTAAGGACTAATTTGAGAAGTACATGACATGGTTTCTCTATCATTTGCCACTTTACATATATGAGTTAGTTCTAAGGATATTTTTGAGGAGTGTAGGGGATGGTTTATGAGTCCAGGGACATAAATTTATTGGTTGTGTTACTTTGCCTACTACTCTAGTATGTGTCGTACTTACTATAATATTCTATGTAATGCTTATTTCTTTAGTTTACAACATTATCATAGGCCATACAAGAATTTATGACATGAGAATTGTACCCTCTTTATCACATCAAAATTTCAAAATTATTCTGATGCAGGAGCATCCCCGATTCTTGGCAATCTTGCATCAACCAAAAATATTTCACTTTTCAGTTTTGTTCTTTGTTCATTTCAATAGTTCACATTATGAGATTTCACCGGATTCTTTGGTGTTGATCATTTCTTGTGCAGAGATATATTTGGCTTGCATTCCATTTCTTCTAGCTTGCTCGTGAATCGCATCTCGTTTGGATCTCTTTCCGGCAAGTTATTGCTACCGAATTGACTGGCAATTTTTTGTTTCCGGACCTGTTTAAGCTTAACAACTAGTTGGTGTTCCCGAGTCTTGCGGAGAAATTCCTTGACATGCAGAACCAGCTGGTCCCTTGTTCAATGATCTTCGATGCTTGTCTGACCTTCCTATTGGTTTGCACTTCATGGTCATTCTTTTCTAGAGGATTTCATTTCATACTTTGGGGCTGACCTATTTGCATGTTTCATTTTCCCGCCTTGGGGAATGAGATCTTTCTTGGGCGACTGGATGTTTCTAGATGCTATATATTGTTGTATCTGATCTTAGGATAGCATAAATTGATAGCAATATCATTAGATTGTCATTCAAATCCGATGAGTGATTCTGGATTGATGTATATGGATGTAATTATGTAATAAGGTATTTCACCTGCATGTAAGCCCGCATGTTTCCGACAGTTGTAATTGATTTAATAATATGATCCACACCTGATCTGGCATTCTCTCTCTCTCTCTCTCTCTCTCTCTCTCTCTCTCTCTCTCTCTCTCTCCTATGTTTCTTAGTGTTGTTTTATAATTGTTGCATGGTTTGGATTGTCCTTATTAAGGATCCACCTCACTATGACTACACTAGGTGGTATCAGAGCCAAGGTTACATCCTGTTGATTTTGTTGTAGGGTGGCGAATTGTGGATCTGGCCTATAGTTGCAGAGGACTTACTTCAATGGTGCAAAGAGGAAATATGAGAGGCGGAGCTCGGAGAGATGTAGACCTGATGGTGATGGATATGTTGAGACAGATTGTGACTCGCTTGGAAGCTGTTGAAATGGCCTAGAGAAGAGGTCAACATATTGAAGATGTGAGTGATGATGAAGAAGAGAAGAATGTTGAACCGGAAAATGGAGGTCAGCCGGAATTGGCGCAAGATGATGAGAGATTGATAAGTCTTTGACTAGTGTGAACAGTAAACTGCATTTTAACCCACCGGAGTATAGTGGTAAGTTGGATTCAGATGAGCTGATAGACTAGATTACCGAAATGGAGAAATATGATTTTTAGGGTACCGGTGAAGAGAAGAAGGTGAAATTTGCTTTCACTAATTTGAAAGGACATGTGTCATTGTGGTGGGAACATTTGTAGACTGATAGATAGAGGAAAGGAAAAGAGAAAATCAAATCTTGGGATAGAATGGTGAGTAAGTTGAAGCCAAAGTTTTTACTAGCAAATTACCAAGTTAGTTTGATTCGGAAGTTGCAGAATCTGAAACAGAAAGAATCCAATGTGAAGGAGTATACCAAAGAGTTCTACAAGTTGAATATCAGATCTGGACATACTGAGGATGAAGTTGAACAAATTGCAAGGTATGTTAATGGGTTGCGGATGTCTATACAAGATGAGATCAGTTTGGTGAAGTTGTAGAGTGTGGAAGAGGCTTATTGATATGCCCTGAAAGCTGAAGAGAGGTTGAATAAGAGAAATGAGTAGAAACAGAGAGGAAGAGGTGGAAGATTTCAGAGAGGCAGAACCTTTACCGAAGGTGGAAGATCTTTCGTAGAGAAGAACAAAGGAAAGACAAAAGACAAAGGTGATGACAATTCATACTAGAGAGATGATAGGAATTACTACCGGAATGGTGGACAAGGTGGTTACTCGAATGAGGGTTTCAAGAGAGATGAGAAGAGGAAGTTTACCAGAACTTATTTTAAATGTGGTGGATAAGGTCATCGAGCTTTCGATTGTAGACAAGGAAATTCAAATAAGAGGACTAAGAATGGTAGAAGAACCTCTTTAGTTGAGGAAGAACCTACCGGATCCCTAAACAAACCGAAAGATGGATAGGATTTGATGATAAGGAGAACCCTATGTCAGAATGAGATAGATCATGAACCGTTGCAGAGGAAGAATTTATTTCAGACAAGATGTAAGGTGGAAAGTAAGTGATGTAAAGTCATAATAGATAGTGGAAGTTCATATAATTTGACCTCGGAGGAGATGGTGAACAAGTTGAAGTTGCAGAGGTTGAAGCACCCTAAACCCTACCAGATAGCATGGATTCAGGATGATCACAAAGTATTGGTAAGTGAACAATGGTTGGTTAAATTGAAAATTGGAGCATATCATGATAAAGTTCTATGTGATAATGCCTATGGATGTATGCCATATTCTATTAGGAAGACCTTGGCAGTGTGATAGACAAGTTGTGCATGATGGGAGAAAGAATATATACACCATTGTTACAAATGGGATGAAGCAAACTTTGTTGCCTTCGGAGGAACCACTGAAGAATGAGATTTGCATGAATGTTAGAATCTGTTTGGTTGATGGAAGGAAATTTTTGGATAGATTGAGAAGTGAGAATGTGTGTTATGCATTGATTCCTAAGGAGTCTGATTTGAAACTAGAGGAAGGACATCCAGAGGAGATAAAGGAGTTGTTGATAGAGTATGAAGACATCATTTCAGATAATGTACCTAATGGATTACCCTTTATGAGAAGCATCAGTCATTGCATGGATTTGATTCTTGGAGCTAGTTTGCCTAACAAGGAAGCACACCGGATGGCATCGACAAAAAATGAAGAGCTGAATAGACAAGTGCAAGAGTTGCTAAGGAAATGTTTGATCAGAGAAAGTTTGAGACCTTGTGTGGTACTTGTTATGTTGGAACCTAAGAAGGATGTTGAATGGAGGATGTGTACCGATTCTAGAGCCATAAACCAAATTACAGTGAAGTGCCAATTTACTTTGCATAAGATGGATGGCATAATGGACTGTTTAAGTGGAGCCAAATATTTTACAAAGATAGATTTGAAGAGTGGATATCATCATATCAAAATCAGATAAGGGGATGAATGAAAGACAACATTTAAAACAAATGAAGGACTGTGTGAGTGGTTGGTAATGCCTTTTGGATTGAATAATGCACCGAGTACTTTCATGAGGTTGATGAATGAGATATTAAAGAAATTCTTGGGTAAATTTGTGATTATGTATTTGGATGACATCTTGATTTTCAGTGAGACAAAAGAGAAGTATTTTTTGCATGTGAGACAAGTTTTGCAGAGGTTGAGAGAAGAGAAGTTGTTGATAAATCTGAAGAAGTGTAGTTTCATGAAGGAGGAACTTGTGTATTTGGGCTTTGTGAAATTTGCAGATGGATTGAAGATGGACCCTGAGAAAGTGAGAGAAATTGTTGAATGGCCTACATTGGAGAGTATTGGAAAGGTAAGATCATTTCATGGACGGGCTAGTTTCTACCAAAAGTTCATTAGAAATTTCAGTGCAATTTGCAACCCTATGACCGAGACAATGAGAGGAGACCAAAATGATTTTAGGTGGACATCGAGAGCAAACAAAAGTTTTGAATTGTCGAAGCAGAAAGTGATAGAACAACCTGTTGGGTCTCAAATCAATAGATTGGATAGGTTCTAAGGAAATGCCAACTCCTATGCTCAAACCCTCCAATTGACTTGGCCAACTTATAGAGTGAACCTATTTGGCTACTAACTCTCTCACTTTAGGCTCTGTAGGACCTAGACGGGTATACCTACTCACTAGTTGTTCTTCAACTAATGCTTTTTATAGCAGATTTAGTGTCTTGATCTGACTTCCTCCTATCTCAGAATGACATAAGCTCCTAGGATGGAGATATAGTAGATGAGTTCAAGATTGTTGTTGTAGAAGCTATTTGATCTTTGTGCTTGAAATATATATATATATATATATATATATACACACTATTGCTAATTTATTCTAGAATTCCTACTTAGCTACTCTTATTACTTTTAATGTGAAAGTATGAATTGATGAGTTGTATTTTATAGATGACCAGTGCCTTTCTTTGTTGTTTGGGCTACAGAGTCTTTATATCTCTTTAGGACTTATTGTGTAAACTTATGAGACAGTTTTTAAACCCACCCCCTCTCGATGAGTCTATCAGTTACTATTTCTTATGAGCTCTACTTCAATGTCTATATTGTAAACCACCTGAATGAATTTAACTCTAACCTTAAGAGACCATCCAAGGAAGAAATACAAGGAACGATTACAATTCGCAAGTAAATCTTTTTTATCCAAATTTACAATATGAAACACACAATTTTACTGGAAGAACACAAATAACCTTATCTCCTTTAGATAATATCATAAACAACGCCTGTAGAAAAATGCAGTAATCCGCAACACATATGCAAAGGAAAAACAACTGATTATATTATATATATTTGCCAAAATAGTACAGTGGTAAGCCTGAGGCTATAATCTACTCCTTTTTCTTATATTACAAAAGCTCCCTCCTTTATATGAGAGTATACATTATCACCAAGTGTTGTGGCTTTTCAACATGTAACCGTTAATTAACACTTTTGTTTTGAACATTACTTCGACTAGGTATTTTCTCCCTTCATCAAAATGCTGCATTTGGTCATTATTGCCGCCTCCTCGTCGATATATATCTGATGTCCATCGGGTTTCATGTCAAAGAAACCTTGGTCTTCGGTAACTTCCTTTATCCTTCCATCGAAACACTTTTTCTATCGACATCACTACACTCCTTCGATGAATGGGTCTATTGTTTCATCGAGGCCATCTTTCTTTTGATGATTTGCTTTGACTATCATCTTTCATCGATGAGCTCATTAGTAATCTTCCTCAATAAAGTTGCATCGGTAAAACCACACATATCGGTGACATGCCTTTTAGCCTCCTCGAAACTCAGATCCTTATCAATATCTTTTATCGATGTAGCTTCCTTCGGTTTGATGGATATCATTCTTTCGATAAGAACGCTTCTTTTGGTAAGTTTCCTTCATGTTGTGTCGATGGTATTATTTCCTCGGAATTCTTTTCCCGTCGATGAAAACCGTCTCTGCTTTCTTTGATATCCTCTTTTGTCGTCTTCCACCAATAAAGTTGTATCGGCGAAACAATGCATATTTGAGACATGCCTTTTAGCCTGCTCGAAACCTATTTCCTCATTGATATCTTTTGTCAATGTAACTTCTTTTTGTCTGATCGACCTTATTCTTTTGATGAGAACATTTCTTTCGGTGAGTCCCTTTGCACCGATGGTATTATCTCCTCGAAGACCTTTTCCCATCGATGAAAACCATCTCCACTTTCCTCGATATCTTTTATCGATGGAATTACTGTCTTTGATGAGTCCTTTTTGAAGCTCATCGGCGTTTCCTTTCTTTGATGGCCCTTCTATATCGATGAGACATCATTGGGTCTCATCGATAATATTTGAATCCGGATATCTTTATAGGAAGCTATTATACCCACTTGATGACTTGTGGGTTATCATGGTATTAATAAAAATGATGATTTCTTCTAACAATAGGGGGCTTTTATCATTTAATTCCACATATAAACATTCAAATTTGATGCTCAGCAGTGGCTCTGACTGGGGATGTATGCCCCCTATGGGCATAGCAAGAATCCAGTTTTCTCTGGTAGAGTAGACCATTGCCAATCACCTCCCTTCTGTAGACTATGTTAAAACTGCATCTGGTGACCCCTAGGTCCCAAAATCATGAACACTCATTTTTCCTCGATCAAACACCTAGTTCTCATTTTGTAACAACATTCCAATTTTATCATAAAGCTTATCAGTTGTCTTTTTTCCATGTTGTCCATATATGTTGTAATGTCTTTTATTTTTGTCTTGATGTTCTATAAAAGAATCACAACAATCTCCTTTTCTTTTCACATGAATCAAACTTTTATAAACTATTATACTATTTGGTTTATAAAGTTTTAACTTTTGAGATTTTCTAATATTTTTGAGTATCATATTATCTTTCATTTCTCTATGAACACATTCCAAATCATATGGGATATATTGCTTTTTACCCCTCCTTGTATTCACCACATAAGCTATAAAATCTTCATAAATTATTAAGTTTTTGTATTCACCAAGGTTTCCTTTCTAAAACATCCTCTTATTCACGAATACATCAATATTCATCCCTATCTTATAGGGGTGTTCCATTTTACTTGAGAGATTTTGTTTTTTACCTCTAGTGCCATCTTTAGGTAAAACCCTCTTAGTAATGTCAACATTAAAATTTGAAAACAAATTCTCCTTTATTATTTCGCTTATGTGATTCATGTAAGCCAAAAGTTAAAAATTTATATCTCGACTTATTTTTAAGATGTACTTCATATTGAGGAGAAGGATCATTCAAAAACCCTAAATTTTTCTCATGGCACTTTTCTCTCATTTTTGAAAAAATTATATCACCAATTTTATCTGTCTGAGTTTTCTTTGGAGAATGCAACTTTTCTGATCCACAACAATGCTCCCAATTATCCTCATTATTATTTATGTCATTTCTCAATAAGATTTCCTGATCATCTGGAGGTGTTTTTTCTTCTTCATATAGTGGATTCAGAAAGACATAGAGATCTTTGTCAGGCATACTCTGGCAGTATATCATTTCATCATTTCTATCTTCATCATTATAAAGAGGATTTATAAAAAGTTTAAAATCATCTCCATACTCACATGACTCTTGAGTTTGTCAGTCACCATGTGTGCCCTTACTATCATTAATGTATTTATCAAAGAAATGGCAGGACTTGTTACATGAAGTTTTTTCCATTGTATCCTTCACATTACAATCTTCTTCTATCACCTTGTCCCGCAATAGGTTGAAAGATTTTGGAAATTATTTTCAAGTGTGTGTGTGCATTTTGTTTGTTGTTCATAATACACCCCTTTTTCCTTTTCTTCATTTCTCTAATAATCTTTATCCAAAAAGTCTGAAATTTGTTCAATATTGAGAAAACATTCTTCTTCCTCTTTGTTACTAATACAAGTTTTTGTTCCTGTCAAAATATCCTCATGGTTTTCAGGTATGCATGAATCAACCATTTGTTCCCTGTCAGACAAGTATATTTCTTCACATGGAGGTAATTCTGTGTAATCAACAATAATCTCCTCAAGTTTTGAATCATAGTAAAAAATGTCATCTATTACTTCTTCATCAGATGGGCCTTCAAAAGGGACAAGTAGTTCTCCTATATATTCATCTTCATATGCATCTCTTATGTTGTAGAGTGCATCGCCATAATCATAATCCAATTGAATTTGATTTTGGTATGGAGAAACAATTGAAGGGCTAGTGGTTGAAGTGTTTTCCTCAATTACACCGTAGAATTCTTCCATGAACCACCACTCAAGTTCTTCCCATGATGAAATACTTTGTGGGGGTAACGAGCTGAATGACTGCTTCGCAACATCCTCCAATGTTAGCACAAACCATTTCATGATCGTTTCTTCTAAATAGATTCTGAAAGTCTCAATAAACCAATAAAATGATTTTAGACGCCCAATTGGTGATTCCATTTCATCTCCATGGAACCTCGACATACAGATCTTCAACTCACAAGGAAATGCATATGGATACTCAGGGATGTTACCGAAATCCAATGGCTTAAAACTTCTTGGAATATTCCTAACTCTTTGTGGCTGTGGTTGCCACTGTGCATATTTTTTTGAAGATGCTTCTCCATAAAATATGGATATTGAAACATATTGAATGCTACTGATCTTTTTCATTTAATTTTCCTTTTCACAGATTCACCACCTCTTTCATAGAGGACATAAGTTATTTCTTTCTTCTGAGTTCTCTCCCACAACAAAGTCTTAATAATTCTTCCCTAGCAGAGTTGCCAATCTGTTGGGTCTCAAATCAACAGATTGGATAGGTTCTAAGGAAATGCCAACTCCTATGCTCAAACCCTCCAATTGACTTGGCCAACTTATAGAGTGAACCTATTTGGTTACTAACTCTCTCACTTTAGGCTCTGCAGGACCTAAGCGGGTATACCTACTCACTAGTTGTTCCTTCAACTAATGCTTTTTATAGAAGATTTAGTGTCTTGATCTGACTTCCTCCTATCTCAGAATGGCATAAGCTCCTAGGATGGAGATATAGCAGATGAGTTCAAGATTGTTGTTGTAGAAGCTATTTTATCTTTGTGCTTGAAATATATATATACACACTATTGCTAATTTATTCTAGAATTTCTACTCAGCTACTCCTATTACTTTTATGTGAAAGTATGAATTGATGAGTTGTATTTTATAGATGACCAGTGCCTTTCTTTGTTGTTTGGGCTACAGAGTCTTTATATCTCTTTAGGACTTATTGTGTAAACTTATGAGATAGTTTTTAAACCCACCCCCTCTCGATGAGTCTGTCAGTTATTGTTTCTTATGAGATCTACTTCAATGTCTATATTGTAAACCGCCTGAATGAATTTAACTCTAACCTTAAGAGACTAGCCAAGGAAGAAATACAAGGAACAATTACAATTCGCAAGTTAACATTTTTTATCCAAATTTACAATATGAAACACAAAATTTTACTGGAAGAACACAAATAACCTTATCTCCTTTAGATAATATCATAAGCAACTGCCTGCAGAAAAATGCAGTAATCCGCAACACATATGCAAAGGAAAAACAACTTATTATATTATATATATTCGCCAAAATAGTACAGTGGTAAGCCTGAGGCTATAATCTACTCCTTTTTCTTGTAATCCTATCCATATTACAAAAGCTCCCTCCTTTATATGAGAGTATACATTATCACCAAGCGTTGTGGCTTTTCAACATATAACCGTTAACTAACACTTTTGTTTCGAACATTACTTCGACTAGGTATTTTCTCCCTTCATCGAAATGCTGCATTTGGTCATTATTGCCGCCTCCTCATCGATATATATCTGATGTCCATTGGGTTTCATGTTGAAGAAACCTTGGTCTTCGGTAACTTCCTTTATCCTTCCATCGAAACACTTTTTCTATCGACATCACTACACTCCTTCGATGAATGGGTCTATTGTTTCAGCAAGGCCATCTTTCTTTTGATGATTTTCTTCGACTATCATCTTTCATCGATGAGCTCATTAGTAATCTTCCTCAATAAAGTTGCATCGGTAAAACCACACATATCGGTGACATGCCTTTTAGCCTCCTCGAAACTCAGATCCTTATCGATATCTTTTATCGATCTAGCTTCCTTCTGTTTGATCGATATCATTCTTTCGATAAGAACGCTTCTTTCAGTAAGTTTCCTTCATGTTGCGTCGATGGTATTATTTCCTCGGAAGCCTTTTCCCGTCGATGAAAACTATCTCTGCTTTCTTCGATATCCTCTTTTGTCGTCTTCCACCAATAAAGTTGTATCGGCAAAACAATGCATATCTGAGACATGCCTTTAAGCCTCCTTGAAACCTATTTCCTCATCGATATCTTTTGTCGATGTAACTTCTTTTTGTCTAATCGACCTTATTCTTTCGATGAGAACGTTTCTTTCAGTGAGTCCCTTTGCACCGATGGTATTATCTCCTCGAAGACCTTTTTCCGTCGATGAAAACCAGCTCCACTTTCCTCGATATCTTTTGTCGATGGAATTACTGTCTTCGATGAGTCCTTTCTGAAGCTCATCGACATTTCCTTTCTTCGATGGCCCTTCTATATCGATGAGACATCGTTGGGTCCCATCGATAATTGTTGGTGTAAATAATTATTCATCATGCATATTATTACACCTTACTTAAGCTTACTTAGGAAATGCATTTCATAGTAGTTTGGGTATGAGACACTTGGGTGTTTGTGCCACATTGGGATAGTGTGTGTAGGAGAATTTCCACCTTTTATGGTGTTGATCTTGTTGTTACACTCCACATTCAGTGGGTGATCCACCTCATGTGGAATATTATATTGTTTCTCCCACCTACCCACACCTATTTCCTACCTACCCTTGTTTCTTATTGAGCCACATGTCATGTTTGTGTGCTCACATATCCATATAGCCTTGCCTATATAAGCAGGCTCATATTCATTGTATAAACAACAACGCTTGATGATCTAGTTGATCAATATTTTCATCTTGATAGAATACAGTTTATTCCTATCATCTATTTTGTCTCTCTTATTTGTGCTTTCCATTTCCTCTTGATCTTGGCAAAATATCACATTGTATCAGAGCCATTAGAGTGTCACTGGTTTGCATTGAGAGAAATTTGATGCTATTTGGGGTTTGCATTTTGGATCTTTCTATTGTAGGTTTTTATTGAAGCTTGATGGGTCAAATCTGAGGTCACCATTGGATTTAAGAGGTCCAAGAAAGTCAGTTTTGTCTTTTGTTTCATCCAAATTAGATTTCGGAGGCCAAATCTAGAGGCATTTGAAGTTTGATGCTGCGGCGGAAATTTTCCAGAAATTATAATTTTGCAGGCATTTTTCAAATAGTGATATCTCACTCATCCGAACTTGTTTTTTCGAGCAATTTTTTTTGTTTTGGGGTAGAATTTCGTGATCTGTACAGTGGTGTAGGAGGTTTCTGATTTTTGGATACAAGTTTTTCAGAAATCATGAAATCTCAATTTTTACAACTTTGGAGGCTTCGTTTGGGCTCATATGGAGTCCTTTTCAGGTGCCATTTTTTTTGAAAGAGCATATTTTTTCATCTACTTTCATAATCTGCCATCTATTTGTAGTGATTTTAAGTAAAAATTGTACTTTTAGTATTTGGCCATTTTTGGCATATTTGGTACTTTCATTTTGCTTGGATCTCAGTTTAGATCACTAGCAGTATTTATTGAAGTCTCTTAGATCTCATTTTGAGAAGTTGTAAATTGAAATCTGAAGTCCACTTTGCCTTTTTTTGCAAGTGGCCCATTGTATACGCACTAAGTATAAAGTGCCAAAATCACCATTTTGGGGGGATTTCTTGATTGAGTATTTTGGGGGGGTGTCTTGTGTGATTATGCCTCTCTCTATCTTGTGTTTTTTCATTTTGGTGCTATGAGTTCTCCTAAATTTCCACTTTTAACTCCTCATAATTATGCATCATGGAAAATTAAGGCATGGAGTAAACTAATGGAAAAAGGACTCATTCATTATGTAAATGAAACTATTACATCACCACCTGATCCTAAGGTTGATCCTAATGCTCAAATTGAATGGCTTACTAAGAATGCTATGGCACTTGGAACTCTTAGAAAGTATGTATCAGATGACCTCATTTTTCACATTGATAAGTGTACAACAATTAAAGAGGCTTGGGATATTTTTAAGAAATTGTATGGTCAAGTTGATGAGATTAAGGGCTACAAGCTTGATAGTGAACTCACAACTTTGGATCCCAAGAATTTTGATACAATCCAAGATTATGTCACAAAAACAACTGAGCTAAGAGCAAAGCTAAAGGATTGTGGAATTGACAAAAAGGATGCTCAATTGGTTTATAACTTGTTGGAAAAGCTTCCTTCAGAGTATGCAGCCTTTGTATCTAGCTTTCACACCCATAGGTTAGCTCAAGGTTCCTCATACACTTCTCCCTCATTTGATTCATTCACGGAGATGTTGATACTTGAGCAATCTAAGTTGACCACGATGGGGATTCTCAAATCTTCAAAGTCACAAGCTTTGGTGGCTAATAAAGGGAATCAAAGTAATCAAGGAAAATGCAAGAATCAAAAGCAACCTAAGTCTAAACCACAACACGATGGAGCACAATCTTCCTCTTCACAACAAGGTGATTCACCATTCTCACCTAAGAAGAAATCATATAAGAACAATCTTTTTTGTGGATATTGCAAGAAGTCGGGACATGATGAACATCATTGTTATAAGAAGGATATTGATGAGTTGAAGAATCTTCTTGACAAGAATAGAATCAACCTACCTTCTAGAATGTCTACTTCAGCTTCTTCTTCCAAGGATAAAGGAAAGGATCACTCTTTTGGGACAGATGAAGGAAAGGGACAAGCTCTTTGTGCTACTACAAGTCATGATTTAGGGAGATGGCTTCTAGATTCAGGGGCTTCTCATCATATGGCATCTTCGCAGTCTATGTTTTCTACATTTGAGCCTTGTCACATGCCGCAAATTTTGATGGGCAATCATACATACATGGATGTGATTGGGAAAGGATCTATTGCCATTGGGGATAACTCCTTCAATGATGTGTTGTGTGTACCCCACTTGACAAATAATCTTCTTTCCATCTATCAAATCACACATGTGGCAACTAAGAAAATTGTGGAGTTCACACCTGATTCAGTTATCATTAGAGACTTGGAGAGTGGAGCTATCATTGCGACTGGGGTGGTTGATCATGCATCTCGGTTGTACTCTTTTTCAGAGTTTGGTCCTATTGATGAGGTTGATTCTTCCTATGTTGATGATTCAGATTTTGAGGAGAACTTTGGGCATTTGAACTTGGGGATTCTCACATGTGATCCTGTTCTTGAGCCTTGCATTTCATCTCCTTCTATTGATATCACACCACCTATTGCACCTGATGATGCAACTAGTGCGATAGTTTTGCCTTCTTATGATTCAGTGCATCAGGATATTTCATGTCTTCCAACTTCAGTTGATTCAGATGCCTACTTAACAGACATTGCAGGTTTGTTTGTGGACTCCTATATTACAGATTTGGGAGATACCATTGATGACATTCATCTTCTCTTTGATGAAGATGATCCTTCTTTGATTGTTGTGAGGGATCACTCTAACCCTCTTGTGCATTCTCTACATGATCAATCTTTAGATGTTGACATGATTGTGGATACTTTTATACAACACTTGGAGGAGGTCTCTTTATCTTTTGAGGAGATATATGAGTCTTTGGATATTGTTCTACATTCATCTCCACTAGATCTTGGGGTGCCTTTTTTAGTAGTGTGGCACAATTTACCACCTTTGGAGGGGGTATCTTTCAGCATCAACATGGGGACACTTGAGTAGTTTTCAGAGATTCCTTTCATCATGAGTATTTTTTCTCCATCTTCCTTTCATGGTTGGGGAGAATTTTTGGATACACCTTTGGTTTTGTTTCTTCCTAAGGGGAGGAATGTTGTTCGACGTTCATGGAGCAGTTTCTTCATTCATCTTCGAGCTTCTATCATTGGTGCAGATTCCAGATTGAGGGGGGGCTTCCTAGTCTCTCTTCTTCTTCTCTCATATGGGGGGGATTTTTTCCTCACATGGGATTTTGTCCTTCACATACTTCTATGAGAGCTCTTTGTATCTAGTTTTCATCTCTCTTTTGGGGGAGGGTTTTTTCCCATTGGGTTTTTCTCTCTTTCCCCGCTTTGTGAGAGATTTCATTGCATTGGTTTGCATGCATTTGCATTTGTACATGGGTACCTAACATGACCTAGTAGTCGGGACCCATATTGCATTGCTTAGTTGCATTGTAGACTTAAGTGCATTCCCCTAAGTTGCACTTAAGGGGGGGTGTTGGTGTAAATAATTATTCATCATGGATATTATTATACCTTACTTAAGCTTACTTAGGAAATGCATTTCATAGTAGTTTGGGTATGTGACACTTGGGTGTTTGTGCCACATTGGGATAGTGTGTGTAGGAGAATTTCCACCTTTTATGGTGTTGATCTTGTTGTTACACTCCACATTCAGTGGGTGATCCACCTCATGTGGAATATTATATTGTTTCTCCTACCTACCCACACCTAT
Organism: Cryptomeria japonica; assembly: GCF_030272615.1. Lineage (NCBI taxonomy): Eukaryota > Viridiplantae > Streptophyta > Pinopsida > Cupressales > Cupressaceae > Cryptomeria > Cryptomeria japonica. Next base: position 195,387,956 of record NC_081409.1, on the reverse strand, counting down.
TTCCTACCTACTCTTGTTTCTTATTGAGCCACATGTCATGTTTGTGTGCTCACATATCCATATAGCCTTGCCTATATAAGCAGGCTCATATTCATTGTATAAACAACAACGCTTGATGATCTAGTTGATCAATATTTTCATCTTGATAGAATACAGTTTATTCCTATCATCTATTTTGTCTCTCTTATTTGTGCTTTCCATTTCCTCTTGATCTTGGCAAAATCTCACAATAATATTTGAATCTAGATATCTTTATAGGACGCTATTATACTCGCTTGATGATTTGTGGGCTATCATGGTATTAATAAATATGATTATTTCTTCTAACAATAGGGGGCTTTTATGATTTAATTCCACAGATAAACATTCAAGTTTGATGCTCAACGCAACCAGTGTTAGCCTTACCGGATTTCAATAAAGTCTTTTAGGTAGATTGTGATGCAAGTGGGAGTGCAATAGGAGTAGTATTAACACAGGAAGGAAGACCTATTGCTTATTTTAGTGAAAAAATGAATGATGCAAGGAGAATATATTCAGTGTACGATCAAGAATTCTATGCCATAATTCAAGCCTTGAAGAAATGGAGATATTACTTGTTTCCTAAGGAGTTTGTGTTGTATACGAACCATCAAGCATTGCACTATTTGAGCAGCCAGAGTAAGTTGAATCAGAGACACATGAGATGGGTTGATTTTATGCAGAGTTACACTTTTGTTTTTGAATACCAAAGTGGGAAGTCAAATAAGATTGCTTTTTCCCTGAGTAGAAGAAAGAATTTGATGGTAGAGATGAGAGTTAAAGTATTGGGATTTGATGAATTAAAGACCCTGCATGAGGGAGACCTAGATTTTGCAGAACCTTGGAGAGCTTGTGATGTAGGAGCATCCCCGGTCGATGAGCAATCTTGCATCAACCAAAAATATTTCCTTTTAGTTTTGTTCTTGTTTAGTTCTTTGTGCAGTTTTCTGTGTTCTTACCGGTTGGTACTGGTAGTTGCTTGTTCTTCATGATAGATCTTATTTTCGGTTTCCAGACGGTTTCATGTGCTTTATTCCAAATTTCTAGTTCATTTGGGTTGTTTTCCAGTCAGTTATCGCCTTTAGTTGACTGTTTCTAGGTTCCGGAACAGTTCTTGTGCTCACCGGTTGGTTTTCCTTCATTACCAACATGATTCTTGGTGTGTAGATCCATCTTGGGTCTTGTCCGATGTTCTTTGGCATGTGGTCGACCTTCATGTTGAATTGCATCACTTGGTTGTTATTTTCTAGAAAGATTTCTTAAATCTTAGAGTCGACCTAATTACACATTTCATTTTTCTTGCATTAGTGAATGTAATCTTATGAGGCCGACCCAGATATGTTCCGATGGGCATAAATATGTTATTATGTATTCATTTGTAGGGGCATCGAAAGTAGAACTGAGAATAAGGATTGAGATTCACATGTTGTGATCCAGTTGATTCTTAAAGTCCCAGTTAGATTGTATCTGGCTTGAAGCCTACATGTAACCAGTTAATTACTAGATGTTCTTTGATGATAATATGATGATGGCCGGATGTTTGCCAGAAATTATAAGGCTTTAATATGATTTGTTTATGTGAATTTGTTTATGTTTTCTTTCTAATTTCGTTGTGTCTCTCTTACTACATAATCCGGTTGACTTTTTTGAAGGTTTTTACCAGTTATGGCTACATCAGTGTGTAAAGAACCTATTGTGACAGACGAGAGAAGATGGTTGGATTATTTCCCTCAAGATGAGATGTTGTTTAGAGGAATTCAGTTGTGTATACCCCATAGTTCTATGAGAGATAATTTGATTAAAGAAAAGCACAGTGGAGGATTAGCAGGACATTTTGGTATTGATAAGACAGTGGCTTTGGTGAGTGAAAATTACTTTTGGCCTTAGATTCATAAGGATGTAAGGAACTTTGTTCAGAGTTGCAAAATTTGTCAAGTTGCAAAAGGGAGTAGTCAAAATGTGGGATTGTATAAACCTTTAGCAGTACCGAAGAAACCTTGGGAAGACTTAAGCATGGATTTCATATTAGGATTACCTAAGACTTGGAGAGGAAATGATTCTATATTTGTCATAGTGGATAGATTTTTAAAGATGGCACATTTCATACCTTGTAAGAAGACAACCAATTTCATACATGTAGCAGACCTATTTTTCAAAGAAGTTATGAGATTACATGGGTTACTTAGGAGTATTGTTTCAGATAGAGATACTAAGTTTGTTGTTTACTTTTGGAGGACACTTTGGAAGAAGATGAAGACGGACTTGAAGTTTAGTTCTATATTTCACCCACAGACAGATGGACAAACAAAGGTAGTGAATAAGAGTTTGGGAAATTTACTGAGATGTTTGACTGGAGATAAACCCGGAAGTTGGGATTTGATCCTTGCACAGGCATAATTTGCATACAATAATTTAGTGAACTGGAGTACAGGAAAGACACCATTTGAGATCGTTACCAAAGTGAATCCTAAAGGGGTATCAGAATTGAGAGATACCAGTCATGAAGGAAAAAGGAGTACTGAAGCAGAGGCATTTACAGATCATATGAAGTCATTCCATAGTCAAGTGAAACAACATTTGGGGATATGAACTAGAAGTATAAGCAGAAGGCAGATGAGAAGATGAGGCATAAGGTATTTGAAGAAGGAGATGAAATGATGGTATATTTGAGAAAAGGGAGATTTCCAGTTGGAACTTATAATAAACTGAAGATAAAGAAGTTTGGACCTTGTAAGATCTTGAGGAAATTTGATTCAGGTAATGCATATGAGGTGGAGCTACCAGAGACCTTGGATATATCACCTATATTCAACATTGCATATCTTTATCAGTATCATGAAACCAAACCCTATGATGACAATGAACCGGATTTGGAGAAGTAATTCCCTGAGAAGAAACCGGATGAGATCGAAGATATTTTGGATAGCAGAATCAGTAGGAGCACATGTAGCAGACAATAAAAATAATATCTTGTGAAGTGAAGAGACGAATCAATTGAAGATTCTTCTTGGATTTCTCAGGCTGAGGTGGACCGTATTGGTTTTCCTTTAGCCCCATAAAAGTGAGGGACTCAATTTTCATTAACCCTGGATGTCTGATGCAGGAGAATCCCCAGTTCTTTGCAATCTTGCATCAACCAAAAATATTTCATTTTTTCAGTTTTGTTCTTTGTTCATTTCAGTAGTTCAGTTTCTGAGATTTCACCGGATTCCTTGGCTTTGATCATTTCTTGTGTGGAGCTAGATTTGGCTTGCATTCCATTTCTTCTACCTTGTTCCCTAACCGCATCTCGTTTGGATCTCTTTCCGGCAAGTTATTGCTACCGAATTGGCTAACAGTTTTTTGTTTCCGGACCTGTTTGAGCTTAACGGCTAGTTGGCGTTCCCGAGTCTTAAGGAGCAATTCCTTGACGTGCGGAGTTGGATGGTCCCTTGTTCGATGATCTTCGATGCTTGGCCAACCTTCCTATCAGTCTGTACTTCATGGCCATTCTTTTCCAGAGGATTTCATTTTATATTTTGGGGTTGACCTATTTACACATTTCATTTTCTCGTCTAGGGGAATGAGATCTTTCTTGGTTGACTGGATGTTTCCAAATGCTATATATTGTTGTATCTGATCTTAGGATAGTAGTAGTTGATATTAGGATCATTAGATTGTCATTCGGATCCGATGAGTGATTCCAGATTGATGCACATGGATGTAATTTTGTAATAAGACATTTCGCCTACATGTAAGCCCACATGTTGTCAGCAGTTGTAATTGATTTAATAATATGATCCACTCCTGATCTAGCATTCTCTCTCTCTCTCTCTCTCTCTCTCTCTCTCTCTCTTTCTCTCTCTCTCCTATGTTGCTTAGTGTTATTTGATAATTGTTGCATAGTCCGGATTGTCCTTATTGAGTACCTTCCTCAGTGTGACTGCACCATATTCATAACAATAAAATATCAACTAAACCACAATGGATATTGATCTTTTTTAATTTTATCGACTAGTTGAGAAACATAGTACCTTAATACATCCTAGATCAATTGATCATACCTACAATTCTATTGAGAGCTTCTCAAAGTGCATTCCATACCTCATGACAATCATAAAAATGATTGAAAATTACAAGAGCTTACACAATCACATTGCATGCAACACAAAAATTAGATGATAGAGACTATAATACTTCTCCTTTCTCTTTATGTCTGACTACACATCATTGATCACCTTTGGATCTTCATGGATATAATATTCTAAGTGAATGTGTTAATACTTATAAATCCAAGGCTATAAATACTAATTTACTAGTGTTGTATCTCCTTTTAAATTATCTAATCAATATATTAAAGGATGTGTAATTGTATAAAAAGTGGATATAATGAAAAAAAATTCAGTTCAAAACAATAAGGTGTATTGGAACCTATTGAACCATCATAAAAAATAAGAGAATACGGGTATATACTATTCTCCCATAAAAGATAAGAATATGAAATTACTATAAAACACAATATTCCAATCATTTTATATGGTTAATAATGATATATATCTATAATTTTGGTACAACCTAAGCTCATCTTCAAGATATTTCTATATAAAAATCCTCATATTGACACTTTTTCTAATGACAAGAAACTTGCTAAAGTTTTAGGTGTTTATGAGGATATATCGAAGTTCCATCATGACACATGTTTTCTATTTGTTATTGAGACTTGTTATTTTAAGGAAATCTCTCTCTTTTCAATTGATCCTTCCAATATGTCCATTGTACCATCTACTTTGGTACCTAACACGCAATTCATTGAAGAGAGAAAAATGTTAGCCATTTGCAGAAACCTTCGACAGACAAGTGGATATGTCAAATAAAGAAAAATTCTTAATTTTTGTGAGAATTTCAAAACTTTTGAAAGACATGATATATCCACATTAATTCAAGGATATGGTGACTTATTTGCACATACTTACCAAGATATGCTAAGAATATTTAAAGATATTGTTATGTATTTAACATTGTTATTCATCTTGATGTCAAAACAATATAACCAAAGATTAGGAAAATTTATATAAAAATCTCATCGATGGTTGTAAAAGAAATACAAAAGATGCAAATCAAAGATCATTAATTCAATTGACTACTCTCGATGGATTTCAAATACGGTAGGTTAATGGCTAAACCCAATGAAAAAATTTGCATATGTATTAATTTTAGACACATAAATAAAGCATCAAGTGTACGGATGACTTCATATTGCCTAACATTAGTATGATTGTAGATTTTATTTATGTACATGAGATAGTATCCTTCACAGATGGATTTTCAATATATAATCAAATTGTTGTTAACTCCCAAAGATAACATATTATTTTTCTCACCATTCCTTGGGGTACAAATTGTTATGCCATCATTCCCTTTCAATTAAAGAATGTTGGTACCATATTTTAGAGGGATATGACTTTTTTTATTATTATCTAGTATATAAAATCTTAGAAGGCTATGCAAATGATACTTTAGTAAAATATAAGCATGAGCCATCTTCAATAATTAAGAATTACCTTTGAGAAATTATAAAAAATCAAGTATGAATAAATCCTAAAAGTGCATGGTGTAGATAGTGGTTGTTTATTGAGTTTAATTGTGTCTAGATGAGGCATTAATTTTGACATTGTAGTGTTGTAAATTTTAACCCCTTTACAATTTCACACTCATTTTGGGCCCTTGCTTTAGTATACCTCCTCTAGATTATTTTGAGCTTATTTTTGCTTATCTCATCCAAATTGCTTTCATATTCTTATGAGGTGACTTGATCCTATATCTTAGGTCTAGATACTTATAAACCACCTTTCTTTTGTCTCTTTTTGGGTGGACTATGGTTCCTAGTGCCCTAGTTCCTAAAAAATGAGCCCAAATTTGAATGTGCGTGTGTGTTAGTTCCCGCCATTTGTGATCCAACCTAAATATTTTCATATAACTATCAAAAGTTGACCTAAACATGAAAATACCCCGAGAAGCCTATATAAGGTAATTATTTATCATTCAAAAGCTATCATTTCAACTCAAGAGTCCTAATTTCATCATTCAAGAGTAAATCTTAGTACAAGGAGCATCAAGCTACAAAAAATTATCTTCCACTATGTTTTGATAATGGATTTTTTTATGATTTGACATGTTATTGCATAAGTTACACTTAGAGGACTTATCTAAAGAGAATTGTATTGCCACCATTATTAATCCTAAGGTATAATATTGTCATTTCAAAATATCAATTCTTATTTAGTCTCTGCTTTACTAAAGGTAATCTCTCTTTCTCATCATCATAGTTGTTGTGGAGGTGGAAATGCCAACATGAGGTTTGACTTAGGAAAGCACTTATACAACACAACTCTTTTATGTGTGTAGGTTACAAATCTGACAACCGAGTTGTGGAATTGCATAGAGTAGACCGAGACACATAGTTCCAACCTTTGAACAAGAGAAAACCCTTGGATGTTTGAGACCATCTCCATATTCTGACACTTTTTATTTGCATTTCAAGGAAATAAATCTACAAATCCCTTTAATTTTAATCTACCTAGCTTCATAGTCCAACACTTTTTGCCCCAAATTTTTGTCACGTGTTTTTCTTTGTCTCCTAATCATAGATCTAGTTTTTTGTTGTTGACTTTTAGTTTTCTTTCTATCCATTTATGCTAAATCTTGTTAATTTTGCATTGTTTTACCTAGATATTGTATTATCACAGCATAATTACATACAATCATATCAAATCAACAAAGGAAACAATTAATCAAAGTACTTAGTTCTCCTTGAGGTCTCAAGTTGATCCCAATTAATTGTTCTCCTAATGAAATGATCCCTAATTATAAATTGTGAATGAATAAGTTCCTAGTTTTCTTTTTTACGCTAAGACTTCTATTTCCATCATTTCATTTTGGTAAACCAGACATGTCTTATCCTTGCATAAATTTTTTTATTTTCAATTTCAAATCTAATTTTTGAATGAAAATTTTATTTAGATGCATTAATTTCTCAAATCTATTACTTATGTATTGCATTGCTTAATTAATCACATCATTTCTATTCATTGTTATCATTTATAAAAATAAAATAAAATTCGTCAATCTCACTATGTGCTTAATTAGTTGGTTAACTTATTTTTATAATGAAGTCAATTCATGGATGTGATAATTTCTTAGCTCTTCTTATGAACCTTCACCCCTCTCCTAAAGATCCTCCTATCCATAAGGACATTTTTAGACAAGAGTATGATAACACTAGCCCCTTTCTTAATGTTATCCCTTCTAAGGATAAATCATTGACGAATCATGCTTGTCCCTCTCCCAAATTGGCCATACCCATGAGGATATTTTAGTGCAAGAGTATGATACCATTAAGACTTACCTTAATGACACTTCACCTCCTATTCACTTTAATGACATCTCTTCTAGAGATGAAATTTTGATAAATTATGCATGTCCTCTCAAACTTGTCCTATTCATGAGGATATTTTGGTGCAAGAAGATGATATCACTAGCAATGCTTCCAATTCTCTCTCTCATAAAGATGAAGATTTAGTGAATAAAGAGCCCAATAAAATTTAAGTCAAGGAAATTCAAGTTTTCAATCATTTCAAACCTCAAATTGTTGTCCATCTTCATCAAGATGCCCCTCAACCTAAAAACAAACCTATGATTGTTGTTAAGGGTATTAAGAATCCAACTAGACTTGCCAGCTATTTCTTAAATTTGACAAAACAACTCACTCAAACTAATGGGCTTAATAAACAACCTAATTATCATGTATTAGCTCACACATATAACATTTGTAACAACAAACAAGATTCAAATGTTCTTCCTACTTCTCAATCTTTTTTTCGTCTACCCCCTCATCTTCCTCAACATGCTTGCAAAAAGCTTGATATTGTTGAGATGCTCTGTTCCATTCTAGGTAAGATCTCTCTTTAGGATTTGATTCAAAGCTCACCTACACACCACAGGTTGACCATAAAAGCCTTACAAAAGGTAGTTGTCTCCCCTTCTACTATACCAAAGGGTGTAGCAACTTCATTCAATTGTATGCATGAAACAAAGATGGATATTATGTTCTCATAAGATGAATTACCTTGTTTGGAAGTTTAAAATCAACATGGACCCTTCGTGATCATACCTCTCATCAATGAATATGGTAGGATAAGGTGCACCTTAATTGATAATGAACCAGGTCTTAATGTTTGCAACATAGACTTACTACATAAGTTCAAGATGGATACCTCTATTATTCAGCCATATCCTTTCTCTATCTATAGCTTCGATAATATTGGTAGACAACCATTAGGTATAATCACATTACCTATTATGGTAGGACTTGTGAATTTACTCACGCCTATCCATGTCATGCCTAAAACACTCACATACAATCTTCTTTTAGGTAGACCATGGATTCATAATATGCAAGCAGTCCCATCTACTCTTCATCAAACAATATAATTCATACATGACAATGAACTTTACACAATCAAGGCTAATCGTAATCTATATAATAATGTCCAAGAAGAAGGATGCATTACTTTCTTCAACACTATGATTCCTTCTACAACATAGTCTTCTATCGATGATGCTTTATAAGAGAAAAATGGGGTCCATTAGACTTTATACCCTCCTTTAAAGGAGAATATAAAGTCTCCCATTTCAAATATGAAGCTTTGAAGGAGATTTGTGTTTCATTTATCCAATTTACCTCTTCTCCTTGTAACACATGTTTTGTTGATGATTGAAGCTCTTTAGAATTTAACCTTATTAAAACTAAGAGTGAACAATATCCTCTTGACATTTCAAATAAGAATCCTACTTTTGATGGATTTGGTGTTAGCATTGTTTCTAATATACATAGTTTAGGACGTATGGAACAAAGTCTTGAGGCCAATAAGAAATCTACATTACACATTTCTAGAGAAGGTTTAGGTTTCCAACCTCATCCTTTGTTGACATCCCCTCCCCTATTTCCTAATACATCTATGTCTTCCTCTTGTGAAGAGAAAGGATGGCTTCCTACCCCTAACTTTTTTCATCTAAACAAGAGAGTATCTTGTTAGCACTTCTAAAAGACAACTTGATTACTTTCCCTTGGATAAAACAAATGAAAATATAAATAAAATCATGAAAATTCTTATGTTTATGTGTATAATCAAATGAATGGCCATTCCACTAATTAATGTCAATCTTTGGAGTGTAAATTCAACAACTTATCATATCGTGTTTCATTCAAATGAAAAGTGACAATGAGTTGCACCTTTATCCTATCCCTTCTAAATAAAACTTATTTCTATTATGTTTCTCCTCACTATGTGACACTAATAGCTTATCTTTAGGGGATCATTGTCATTAATGGTGGTGCAATTTCATATGCAACATACTTGGGTAGCAAAATAATAGCCTAATCATTCTTGTCTTTGTGTTGGGGTGTTAGGGTTTAACAGATCCAGAGAAAATACAAATTAACAATCATATGTAGATAAAAACACAAAAGATGAAGAAAAATACATAACACAAATAACACAAAAATTTAACTTGGTTCATCCAAAATGGGCTACATCTACAGAACATAGTCGTCCAATCTTTTCTTATTATCCAGTAAATCAGTACAACACCATTAAAATGCCTTTTACATTCCAACCACTTATAACATGCAATTGTTAGGGCAACATACAAAGTCGGCCTTTTTAGGGTTTTTTTAATGTCAGTTTTTTTCTTTAAAAAATAGCAAAATTTTTTTTCTTGAGGGTTGTGCCTCTAAACCCCGACAAGGATACATTATGAGTGTACAATACTTGCATGATTAGTCACCACATATTAACAATCTCCTACTTGGAGACTAATCAGTCTCTACACTAAACAATCTCTCACTTGGAGATCGATCCTGGATGACTCGCACTGGATAAAACAACTAGACTTGTTTGTTCCTTGATTTCATGATTTTCAGTCAAGAAGGCCAATAGAAACTGATGAGGAAATTAGATTCTCCCATGTGATTGCCTTTATGAACATATCTGGAGGATTGTCACTTGTGTGAATCCTCTCAAGCTGTAATTGGCCATCCTCCAAAACAAACCGCATGAAGTGGTACCTGAGCTAAATGTGTTTTGTCCTCGAATGAAGAGCATAATTCTTTGTAAGATGAATGACACTCTAGCTATCAGTATACAATGGTTTATCCTCCCATGTCTAGTCCAATTCCTCTAGAAAACATTGTAACCAAATCATCTCCTTGCTAGCTTCAGTAGTAGCCACATCCTCAGCTTCAGTGGTTGAAGTGCAACAACCTTTTGCAGTCTAGAAATCCAACTAATTGCAGTCTAGAAATCCAACTAACTGCAGTTCCCCCTACAATAAAGACATACGTTGTTGTACTCATTGTATCAAAATCACTTGCCAGATCAAAGTCAACATATCCTCGTAGAGAAGAGTTTGATCCTTTGAAGCATTGTGCCTTTGTAGTAGTACCTCTCAAATACCTGAGAATCCATTTGACAGGATTCCAATGTTCCATTCCCAGATTGCTCATAGACCTGCTCATAACTCCCACTGCATGTGCAATATCTAGTCATGTGCATACCATTGCATATATTAAACTGCCAACAACTAATGAATATAGAATGTTAGCCAGTTTAATTACCTCTTCTTATGTCTTTGGACACATCTCCTTAGTCAATTTGAAATGACTAGCCAAAGGTGCACCAACTGCTTTTGCATTCTGCATGTTAAATCATTTCAACACCTTCTTTATATACTCACTTTGGGACAAAGTTAATGTTCCATTTTTCTTGTCCAATGAAATCCTCATACCAAGGATTTTCTTAGATGCACCCAAATCCTTCATAGCAAATGACCTTGCTCATTTTTGTTTAAGTTCATTTATATGTTGCACGTTAGTCCCAACAACAAGCAAGTCATCAACATAAAGTAATGGGATAATATAACTGTCATCATCCAATCTCTTAAAATAAACATGATTAGAATGACATCTATGGTAACCTTGTTCAGCCACGAAACTATCAAATTTTAAATACCATTGTCGGGGTGCTTGCTTTAGGCCATATAGCTGGACACTAACTCCTCCTTACCTTTGACCTCATATCCCCATGGTTGCTACATGTAGATTTCCTCCTCCAAATCCCCATGGAGAAAACTTGTTTTAACATCTAGTTGTTCAAGATGCAAGTCTTCTACAACCACAAAACTTAGAACAGTTCTAATTGAAGTCATTTTTACAACTGGAGAAAATATTTCATCAAAATCTATACCCTTTTTCTATGTAAAACCTTTTACTACAAGTATAGCCTTATATATTTTTTGTCCTCCATCCTCCTCCTTCACCCTATAAACCCATTTATTTGGAAAGGCTCTTTTTCTTGTAGGTAATGTGACTAAGTCCCAAGTTTGATTCTACGTCAAGGAATCAATTTCCTCTTTCATGCCTAGCTCACACTGATGTTTGGGATCCACCTGCATTACTTCTTTGTATCTTTCTGTTTCACTAGAATCTGTTAATAAAATAGAATACAAAGAAGGATAAAATATTTTAGGAGGTTTACTTAACCTTGTAGAATGTATAACACTTGCAGGAGTCTGTGTAATATTTTGTTGTTGCTGAGAATCAGGTACCAATGATATTTTATTCTCAGTAATCTCATCTAGTACCACATATTCTGTTTTAGCATGTTCATGCTTCTTTTCCTGCATTTGTTCTTTATACATGACCTTCTCATTGAATATAACATCTCTACTTCTAATTATTTTCTGATTTTCAAAATCCCATAGCCAATAACCAAACTCATCCATTCCATATCCATTGAAGGTACATTTTTGAGATTTAGCATCAAGCTTGGATCTTCTTTCTTTATCAACATGGACAAACACTTCACAACCAAAGGTTTTTTAGAAAAGAATAATTTACCTTTTTACCAGCCCATGCCTTTTTTGGAATGCCACCATCCAAAAGATTTGAAGGTCCTCTATTTATCAAATAAATATAAATATGCACAACATCTGCCTATAAATGTAGGGGCAGTCCAACATGCAATCTCATTCTCCTTGCACGCTCCATGATGGTCTTATTTATTCTAGATCGAACACACCATTTTTTGTGGGGTTCCTGGAACCATTTTCTGCCTTTGAATTATATTGAAAGAATAGTATGATTTGTTGCAATACTTACCTCCATTATCAGATCTGAGACACTTCAACTTTTTTCCTGTCTCATTCTCAACCAAAGCTTTCCATTTCTTAAAAGTTTCAAAAACATTTGATTTCTATTTTAGGAAATACACCCACGTTTTCCTGTTTGCATCCTCTATAAAAATAACATAATAACAAGAGCCACCAAGAGATGATACTTGAGTTAATCCCCATACATCTAAATGCACAAGCTCTAACTTCTCACTCTTCTTCTCTTTCCCAACCTTGAGAAATCTGACTTATGTTTCCCATAAACACAGTGTAGTCACACAAATCTGTCTAGCTTAACTAAATAAATATTCGCTATTTATTTGATTAAAAAATCCACTAGCCATCAGTTAATTAAATTAATATTTAATTAATTCATCTCCAAACATTCTCCTATTAATTAAATAAATTATTCAATTTATTTTAATTATTATACCAAAATCACAATCAATTAAATGAATAAATCATATTTATTTCATTTAATCCCCTTTTCCTCTTTTAAATAAATTAAATAAAATATTTATTTAAATCATTATCCCCACCCCACTTGCATTTTCCTACAAATGCAACTTGCCCTCATTTATTGAAATAAACTAATTTTATTTTAATAAAATCCTATTTTCTCTCACCCACCAAATCCACTTGCAAAATCTAATCCCCTTCTAGATTCTTCTAAACCCTTCCTAATTAGCCTAATCCATCCCCTAATTATTGTCACATCCCTAAGCAAAATGGAGTCACTTCTCAAAGACTCCAAAGTCTTTGAAAAACATTTAATGCTTTGTGTGTTCAACAAGTTAACCCCCAAAGTCTTCCAAGACCACTAATGGCTCTTACATGACCATTTATGGCTCTTACATAACCATTTATGGTTATTTCAAACTTGTCTCCCCAAACATTTATTGTTTTGACCATATTCATCTATTTCACATTTGCACAAGAGTTTATCCATTGGATAAAAGCTTTATTCTTTGAATAAAGAGTTTATTCATTCAACCAACCTTGACTCTAAATCTCAAAGTCATATCAGACATTTAATGCTTATTCCCTCTCCTCTCAACCTATCTCACATTGACACTTGTCATCCTGGGATTGGGTTGAAAGCCCTCACATGGATTTGAAATCATTCAATCCTAACCCTTGTTGAGATTACTCAATCTCAACCATCCATTGCTCTATTTTTCCTATAAATAGAGCCCATTTCTTCATAATCCAGATCCTCAAAACTTGTATGCATTTAAGCTATAGGCATTTTAGCATAATTAACTAATATCTTATCATTTTGGTTAAAATAAATCATTTTAGCATCAATAGCTTGATATTAGCTTTTCATTTTACATTTGGAGCACAATACTACAATCTCAATCCTCCATAAGCATCCATAGTGCAAAAAGCTGCTGAGAGCTACACTATTTTGGAACTTGGAGAGGAGAGGAACGAGGGAGAAGGAGCTAAGAACATGCTAAGAGGCATTTGGAGATGTCTCATTATCTTTGTTTCACTAGTTAGATATATTAGCATGATTTTAGTGTCTCTCTTGATATGCCTGTTTAGATTAGTCTTTGATTGAATAACACTAACGGTTTCTTGTGTGTTTTGTGTTGTTTCTCTTAGACTAACCTTGTCCATTCCATAGGGCATCATTTGGTGAACCCGACGTGAAATCAAACACCAAAAATATCATCTTTTTAGCAAACTAACATGACTGAATGTTGAAAATGTCACACAGGTTGCGTTTTGGCGCTATTGAACACGTTCTAGCGCTACCGACACTTATTCTTTTAGCGCTATTGTTCTTACAATAGCGCTATTGTCTCCATTTAAGCGCTTTCGGAACTGTTTTGGTACTTTTGACATTATGTTGGTGCTTTTGACCCTCTTTCAGTGCTTTTGACTTTTCTGTCTTTCCCCTTCTTTCAATGCTTTTGTGTTAAATAGCGCTTTTGTTCAAATGTAGACTAGCGCTATTGTAACAGAATGTCGTAAAAATCGCCTTGTAACCAAAAAAGTGAAAATTTTAGGCTTGTGGAAGCCCCCCCTTGGACATGGATTTTACTAACAATTTGTTGTTTGTGCAAGTTAAAACGCACCATTAAAAATCACAAATTTTCCTTTGGTGCATTAAAACTTGAACACAAACAAAATTTCATTGCTTTTTAGTTAGGATCACTTGTCTTTTGGTGCTTAAAATCAACAAACAAATTTGATTTCCTTGCATCAAACTAAAAAGATTTACAATCCACACTTCCAATTTTGGTGCACATAAAATACACAATCCATTTGTTTTGATTTTTGCAAACAAATTTTACTTCAAGAAAACGTGTTTTTCATTAAGTTGAGCAGGATTTCCAAATTCTAGATTACAAAACACATTGCCTTTGAAGTTAAAAAGAACGCCATGGCTGTTGGAGCAACATCTCCAAATAGTTAGATCACATTACAATGGTGGATTAAAAAGAACAAGTGTCTTTTGTGCTTGACACACTTGTGCAAAAAGTCAGTCGAGTGGTCCTACCTCTAACACACACTATCCTCTCCCTTGGCTTTCGTGGTCCTAGGTGCAAGAGAAAAGTGTTAGTAACACTCAAATTTTATCTTTTTAAGAGAGGCCTACCAAGGGATCGATACTCTTGGGAATGACCTCGAGCGGTAAATCCTTTGAGCCGCTATAGAAATCAGGTGAGAGCGAAAGTTGTAGCCTTGGGTATAACTGTTCCTACAATGTAACTGGCCGAAAGGACAAATGGGCCCCACCACCAGTTACAAGGCTCTTAAGTGAGTCACTGCAGAATGAACTTATGTCCAAAAACATCGAACATGACTAAACACCTTTAAGTAGTATCCCACCTGTTCTATTGATTGAGGATATTTGCGATATAATTTAGTGCAAGAGCATAGATGGTTTTGCTCCCAAGATACTCACCATACATATTTGCTTGAGTAGAAACATAGCTTTTTGAAAAGTCACTTTTGGCTTGATGAAAGTGGTGACTCCCCCATCATAGGGATCATCTATTTGTTATGCTCGTGCAAGACTTAGTATATCACATCCTTACTTGCCACGGTGGGATTCATAAGGTATGTAGTACCAAAGTCGAAGAAATATCAAGATGTGGGCTAAATTTATCACAACTGGCCATTTGACCTTAGGGATAAAAAGTGTTTGAAGTGTGTTCGTTTTAAAGACCAAGTGCAAATTGAGCCGACTTCAGGCTTTGGAAATACACCTTAAAATACATCTAAAGGAAGGGTCATATACAAGTCCAAGGATTGGGTTGATCTAGACCCATACTCATTTGTGCCTTTGAGGCTACAATCTTGTGTTTGTGTGTTTGCTTTGTTTTCTTGTCAAAGAAAAAAATCAAAAATCACTTTCAAAACAAAGTATTCATCCAACCAAACATTTTTCAAAACAAAAACATCAAAAACAAGGTACAAACAACAAAGAGTCAAATTTTATGACCATTCTTCACATCTTGCGAAAGAAGAAGCATCATCAGAATATCAACTTGAAAAGAAGACCATTGAGCTCAAAGGCTTTGATCAAAAGGAGGAAATTCTTCTATATAAATAGACAAAACATTGTCTCACATAGAGTCTTTCTACGTCACATGCGTCTCTACCTTCAAGGAAAAACAAACGAATTTGATTCTGAATCATTGAACCGCAAAGCTTTTATGCAATATAGAGCCCTGAGTTATCACAAAAACCAAGGAGGAAAGATTAATCCCAACTTCTTCCCAAACGTCTGTATCACATACAACACAGCTCGAGAAATACCACCAACACCCGAAAGAGAAGAGGTAGAGTTTGTCCCATTTGTAACACAAAGCTTTTATTGAAGTTGAAAACATTTCATTCATCATCTTATTCATCCATCATCACTTCATCATCAAACCATTCCAACTCTCAACACATTAGGAGGTTCTTGCTCCAAGTTCTCTTTCTAGATATTGCTTGAAATCAAACACATCACATCACTTTTTAGATTGTTTCTACATCTAGGATAAGCTCATCCTAAGAGACACATCTACGCAGGTTAAAACTAGTTCATGAGTGAATCCTCTCATTACTAGGTAGTTCAATCTGTAACACATCTCAGATTTCTCTACACCTTATCACATCAAAATCTTATCAAACAAGCAAGCAATTCAAAAAAAGGAATTTCGGTTACATCTACTGTAAAAGTGCTAGAGATCCACATGCAACACAATTCACCAACCATCAATCTCTCATTTCATCAAAAACTCATCATCATTTTCACACAACTTCAACAAAGACTCATAAGCAAAATGGCTCAAACCCGATCACGGTCCAGGCAACGAGAAATAGAAATGGAAGAAGAAGAAGAGGAAAATCTCAATGAATTTCAAGAAGCACTTGGAGGAAATGCGAATGGCGAAAACCCAAGTACTCCTACTCCTGCAACAATAGAAAGGGCTCAGCATAGCCCTCTCTTTAACAGACTGTTTGACGAAATACTCAGGAGCAATGCGGATGCTCACTTCTTAAGACTCGCTCAAGAAGGAGCAAAACTCCCCTCTGACTTTGATCTTGCCCAATTAAGACAAGCATCAGAAAGACAAAGTCACCATGAAGAGGAAAGAGGTAGAGATCCCATCAGATATAACATTCCTCGAGGTAACCCACCACCTCCTCCTCCAAATGAAATGGAGATGTTGCGGCAACAAGTTGAGAATCTCGCCCAACGGCTTCATAGTGGTGTCAAGACTAACCAATTCTCACTCAATGACATCTGTCCCTATCCTTTTGATAGGAATCTTTATATGCCACCCTTTGCATGAGGATTCGAAACACCCAAATTTGAAAAATATAGAGGAAAGGGAGATCCCCATGATCATGTCAGAGAATTTCATTCTGCTTGCCTCGAAGTGGCATATGAAGACACATACCTAATGCACCTTTTTCCCCAAAGCTTGGGAGGAACAACCACATCATGGTTTTCCCGACTACTAGGTGGCATTAGAACATTTGAAGAACTCATCCAGAAGTTTCTAGCTCATTACTCTCATAACATTGAACGCGACATCACCATGGCCGATCTATGCAACACCAAACAAAAACCAGGTGAACTTTTCTCAGTATTCCTGCAATGATGGCACCAAATGTCTAGCAAATGTTCTCTTCAGTTACCTGAACGAGAACTAGTGGAAATATTCATTTCCAACTTAAATAAAGAAATGGAATTTCACTTGGATGTCAAAGACACAGACTCTTTTAATGATATGATCACCAAGGGTTTGAAATGTGAAAGGGCACTTATCAAGAAAGGACTCATCAAAATCTTTAATGAACCAAAAGATGGTCCTTGCCCACGCTTCAATAGCGATAAACCAAACTTCTGGAATAAAAACAAGAATATCGTCAATGATGGGGTTTTGGATGCTCGGACTATCCAAAATGCACAACCTGTGGTTTGGTTTGTAGGACAAAATCCTCCACCTCAGAATAACACAAATGTTCCTTCCAATCAAGGTCGCATCACATCTCATGATGAACCTAGACCTCGTCAGCAAAAATAGAAACGAACATACACTCCCTTAGGGGAACCCATTGAAACAGTATTGCGACAACTCATTTCTCAAAATTTGGTCACTCTACCTAAACTATCAAACTATGAGCCTCAAGTCAAACCGGCATGGTGGAGAGACACTGAACACTGTGAATTCCATCAAGGAAGAGGACACAAGACAAGTAATTGTCACTGATTGAAAGATCTTATTCAGGATCTTATTGACCAAGGAGAAATTGAAATTGAAGGACATGACCCAAAAACAACCAATAATGATCATCTGATGTTCAAAAATCCACTTCCATTGCAAGATCAAAGGGGTCCTTCCACTTCTAGGCGAGGCACTAATACTACTGATTATACACAAGCTGCATATAATTACACTGTAAATCATCTGTATGATGCCAGTGAACAAATTGCAACTATAACCTTCAAAAATCCCAACTCAAATTGCAATGTTGTTACACGTCACGGTAAGGTTACCATAAAGGCAGCTCCACAAGGCACCACCTCCATCCCAAAGCAGTACAATCTTGTGAAACAATTAGATAAAACGCCCATGCTTATATCCATTTTAGAGCTACTACGCCTATCGCCCTCTCATAAAACTATCTTGGATCAAGCACTCCAAGAAGCGTCAGTCCCTGCAAATCTGAATACAGACCAATTCCAAGCCATGGTTGGAAGTCTAAAGTCATCACCTTGTCTCACTTTTTTCGAAAGTGACAACTCTTCCTTCCAGCAACCTCATAATGCCTCACTCCACATCGAAGGATTTATTAACCAGCATAGGATCAAGCGAGTCTTGATCGATAATGGAGCAGGCCTAAATATTTGTACACTATAGTTGGTCACAACATTGGGATATGTGGTAGAATTAGTGGATCCTCGCAAGAAGATCACAATCAAAGCCTATGACAATGCAGAGCGGTCATCCAAAGGAGCTGTGGTACTACCAATCCGAGTGGGCCCCGTGGTAAAGAACATCATTTGTCAGGTTCTGGACCTTCCTCTGCCATATAATCTATTGTTAGGAAGACCTTGGATACATGCCATGCAAGCCGTTCCATCTACCTACCATCAATGTATCAAGTTCCCACATAACGGTGTAGAGATCACAATCCTGGGCGATGCAAATCCCTTTGCATATTGCCATAATATCAGCCATCAACCAGAGATTACCGTTCCTAATAATAGAGAAGCCATTTCCTCCACATCATATATAAGTCTGGCCTCTCTGGCCAGTTCAAACACTACTATACCGAAGCAAGAAAAGCTTAAGATGAAAGTAGCCGAGGAAGGTCCTGGGGAATACAACTTGAGTCAACTCTTTTGTGTGGGACAAATGCCCACTTCTCCTTGAACACATGGTAAACCACAATAGTTACTCCAGCAACCACTAATCACACTAGCATGTGCTTTGACGTCTTTCATCCTTCGAAAGAGTCAAGAAGAAGAAACCCAAGAGGAGGACTTAGCGGACTGGATCTATAAAGATCCCATCACCACTGATATACCACAAGTTAAACTTCCTACGGATCAATATGGAAAAGGTCTCCTCATTATGGAAAGAATGGGGTATGATGGTCAGAGTGCTTTGGGATATTGCAAACAAGGACGACATGAACCTCTACTGCCGGAATTCAAACCCAAAGGTAATACAGGCCTAGGCTTTGAAAAAGAGATCTTTCCTAAACTCAAGTTCAAAGGCAAACCCAGCAAACCATTATGTTAGCCTACTGCAAAAAGGACACCTTTCATTATCAAAGCAGAATCAAGCACTATCACAACTGCCCCATCGAGACTCAAAATCCCAGTATAACCATCACCGAAGCCACTCATTCCACCAAACGAACCTGTAATCCCATTAGCAGCACCATTAGCAGCAGCAACTGTATCAGAACCCGCAACAACACCTATAGCACCAGCAGTTCCAGCAGAAGTAACTAAGTCAATATTACCGATACTCCCCGTACTAGATTCTTTTATCCTTGTCAACCTTCCTGCAACACCAATCACTACAAAGGTACATCAACTAATCACACCTGCAGTATTTAACTCAAAAGACATCCTAGTATGATATAGTAATCGGATGCTGGAAAGTGACTCAGAGACCGACTCACATGAGTGGGAATTTGATCCTGTACAGCTTAACACTTCAGATGAGGAAGATGCATCACTACCTCCACCACGCAAAGACATCCCTATTTATGGAGAAGCACAGATAAAGACCACATGGGTTCCTGAACTGGAAACATCTTCAATAGACCCTACGTCTCATCCTACACCTGATTCTGACAGGGAAAGTACCATCAATGACCTTCACCATAACATCTTAACCCTCACTGATACCTCTAATGCACTTAACCTAATCGATGAAGTAATGCCCATTATCCACCCTAAACTCATCAAATGGAACCAACCACATCCCCCATGTCTTGACTTCTTCCAAAATGATGAGGCCATCATTGACTTTTTAGAATTAAGGGATAACCTACCAAGCGGGGATCACAAAGCTAGATTCGCCATCGAACTTAATAGCGCAGCATACTTCAGGGCGGATGCCAAACCTTTCAGTTGCAAAACTATAACAATAAAACATGGATCTTCCAGTGAAAACCACACTGTGACACTGTTTGATCCAACAAAAGTAAAAAGAAAGAGCGTATCCAATGGTGAAAACCTCTCTGAGGCACCTGAGGATGAAGGGTTTGACATTCTCCCTGATAGTACACAACAGGAACGATCAATGATTCTCATTGAGGAAACCAAAGAATACAATGTGGGGACTCCTGAAAAATCCTCATCTCATACATCTAGCATCTCTTCTCACTCCAGAGGAACAGCCTAAATTTATAGAGTTCTTCCAGAAGCGTCAAATCAACTTTGCATGGTCATATGCAGACATGCCTAGGCTTGATCCCAATTTAGTCATGCATCACCTCACTGTAGCAGAAGGAGCCAAACCTATCAAGCAGAAGCTTCGTAAGATTCATCCTCAAATTGCAGTACTAGTCAAAACAGAACTCAAGAAACTCCTAGATGTTGGTTTCATTAGGCCAATTGATTATACAGAATGGATCTCCAATATTGTGCCTGTCGGCAAACCAAAAGGGGGCATCCGCATTTGTACTGACTTCAGAGACCTGAATAAGGCATGTCCTAAGGATGACTTCCCCTTACCAAATATCGACATCATAGTGGATTTGACAGCAGGACACGCCATGCTTTCACTCATGGATGGCTTTTCAGGATACAATTAGATAAAGATCGCACCAGAAGATCAACATAAGACAGCCTTCACGTGTCCATGGGGCACATATTGCTGGAATGTAATGCCTTTCGGTCTCAAGAACGCAGGAGCAACCTATCAAAGAGCAATGACCACCATCTTCCATGACATGATGCATACTATGATGGAAGATTATGTTGATGACTTACTAGCAAAATCACTCACCAGAGATGGGCATCTCCACATCTTAGATAAAATCTTTGATAGACTGGAACAATACCGTGTTCGACTCAACCCAAAGAAATGTGTCTTTGGAGTAACCTCCGGGAAGCTTCTAGGATACATTGTCTCAAGAAAAGGCATTGAGGTCGATCCAGCAAAGGTTAAGGCAATCATGGACATGCCATCACCAAAGAATATCAGTCAGCTAAGGACATTACAAGGGCGACTTCAATCCATCCGAAGATTCATTGCACAATTGGCTGATAAATGTCACCCATTCACACACCTGCTACACAAGAACATCCGCTTTCAGTGGGATGCCCGATGCCAACAAGAATTTCAGACACTTAAAGACTATCTCATGAATCCACCATTGTTGATCCCACCAGATCCAAGTAGACCGTTGTTACTCTATATCTCAGCAACTAGTACATCATTGGGTGTACTACTGACACAACATAATGCGGAAGGAAAGGAGTGTGTTGTTTACTACATCTCTTGCACACTAGTGGGCTATGAACTCAATTACACACCTATTGAGTGAGCTTGCCTAGCAGTAATCTTAGCAGCCAGTAAAATGAGGCACTATCTGTTAACACACAAAGTACAACTCATTGTAAAGATTGATCCACTCAAGTATTTACTCAGCAAAGTAGCATTGATAGGTCGCTTGGCCAAATGGGTGATGATTCTAAGTGAATTTGACATCGAGTATGTAGATCGTAAAGCTATCAAAGGTCAAGTCATTGCGGATCAGTTGGCCGATGCACCTCTCATAGGTGATCATCCTCTCATTTCCAATTTTCCAGATGAAGAGATATTCATGATCACAACAACACAACCATGGAAACTATACTTTGATGGCTCGTACACTAGGCATGGCTCAGGGGTAGGCATTATGTTTATCACACCCCAAGGTGACAGCATCCCGAAGTCTTACAAGCTCACATTTCCATGTACCAACAACATCGTAGAGTATGAGGCCTTGATCACGGGACTTAGGCTAGCCATACAATGGAAATTACAAGAACTACAAGTATATGGCGACTCCCAACTGGTCATTCGACAAGCAACAGATGAATATTAGACAATGGATGATAAACTCATGCCATATAAGCAAATGGTGGACACTCTAAAGACATCATTTACTACTATCACTTTTGAACAGATACCAAGAGATCAGAATCGAGCTACTGACACTATGGCTACCATCGCATCTCTACTAGATCTATCGCAGAATTCAACACGCTACGAGTTCTTGGTAGAACAGCTTTGGATTCCCGCTTATGATATCCCCGATTCTGAAATGATATGTCACCTTGTTGGTTCTGAATCCCCATGGTACGGTGAATTCTACACCTATCTCTGCGATCACACCCTTCCTCCCAACCAATCGAATAACCAACGTAAAACCTTCATTCGCCAAACTGCTCGATATACCATTATTGCCGAAACCCTATACCACCGCGGTCTTGATGGTACTCTCCTTCGATGTCTGGAACAAGGTGAGATAACAAAGGCTTTGGAAGAAGTCCATGAAGGCATTTGCGGGACTCACTCAAGTGGTCTGTCACTAGCCAAGAAA
The DNA here is from genome assembly GCF_030272615.1 of Cryptomeria japonica. Classification (NCBI taxonomy): domain Eukaryota; kingdom Viridiplantae; phylum Streptophyta; class Pinopsida; order Cupressales; family Cupressaceae; genus Cryptomeria; species Cryptomeria japonica. Next base: position 195,365,162 of record NC_081409.1, on the reverse strand, counting down.
CTCCTGTGCAATGGATACTATTGGCCATCTATGGAAAAAGATTCCTACTACTTTGTCAGGAAGTGCAAGAAATGTCAAGTTCATGGAGACCTGATACATGCACCAGCTCAGGAACTGCAACCAATTACAACACCATGGCCTTTTTGTCAACGGGGCCTTGACCTTGTGGGTAAGATCCATCCATCTTCATCCAATGGCCACAAATTCATTATTACCGCCACCGAATATTTCACAAAGTGGATCGAAGCTGTTCCACTTAGCCAAGTCACCGACAAGCAGATCGCCTCATTCATCCTCAACTACATCATCTGCCGGTATGGTGTGCCCATGTCCATCATCACAGATAACGGTCTTCCTTTCAAAAATCAGGATGTCCATGAACTTTGTGAGAAATTTCACATCCAACATCGCTTTTCCACCCCCTATTACCCACAAGGCAATGGTTAGGCCGAAGCATCCAACAAAAACATATTAAGAATCCTCAAGAAGACAGTCAATGATGCCGGTCGTGATTGGCATGTTCAACTAAATCCAGCGCTATGGGCATATCGAACTAGCATTCGAACCCCTACAGGTGCAACTCCTTATTTGTTGGTCTATGGTGTAGAAGCTATCTTACCTATTGAGGTCGAGATACCATCATTATGGGTTTCCATGCATAATCTAATAGATGATGAAGCCTATAGAGTATCCAGTCTTCAGGACTTAGAGTTACTTGATGAGAAGCTACAAGCTGTGTACAATCATCTCAAAGCCTATTAGCAGCGCATGAGCAGAAGCTACAATCACCGAGTTAGACCTCGTACATTTGAGGTAGGTGATCTTGTTCTTCAAGAAAATCCTCGTAATCAACCAAATAGAGAACATCAGGGCAAGTTTGAATCAAACTGGCTGGGCCCATACGTTGTCACTATTGTATTTGGGTCCGAGGCATATCAGTTGGCTACATCAGAAGGAGAACTGCTTGCAGATCCAATCAACAGCATGCACCTCAAACGGTTTTATACCTAAGGTGTACAGAGCATCAGGCTCCCCTACATACCAGAAAATACCAAAAACATTCAAAAAAATGTCCTGAAGAAAATACAAAAACATTCAAAAAAGTAAAGAAAAATCATGCATCCAAACGGTGAACAACCACTCCGGTGGCACCTTGGGTAAGTACGATGGTGAAAACCTGGCAAACAGGCGCCACTCGTAAAGGCTCTGACTCCATTGTCTTTCAAGCTCGTTGCGATCTACTTCATACATACATCCATCCATCCAAAACCATGGCTTGTTATTCATCTGCAATTATGATAGTACTCCATACATCTTGCATCCCGCTTTTTCATAGTCATGTCTAAAATTGGGGGCAATGCCCTTAACCTATTGATGGAAGTGGATTCTACATTGTCTTATGATTGATTAAGGTCTTCATTCCAAACAATCATCAAAATACCAAAAACATTGGAAAAATGTCTCACAAAAAATACCAAAAACATTGGAAAAATGTCTCACAAAAAATACCAAAAACATTCAAAAAAAATTCAAAATCCCAAAACATCATAAAACATCGAAAATCCAACAAAAACATGGCAACACTTTGTACATACTCATCCATGCAGATACCAAAACAAACATTGACAAAATACTCACATGATGACCATTTATCAATCGACCATACAATCCACAATCAACATCAACACTCAAAACTGTCTTTAACAAAGATGCATCCTTCCTTACCAAAACAAAGACAAAAGTGACGTTTTCTTTGACAAGAAAATTATGTTAAGCTATCAAATACTTGGTTGATTTGTGAGTACAATCATTCGTTTATCTGTATCAGGATCTTTCAGCATTGTTTTGTATCGTTTGCACATTATTTCCAATGAAGTTTTGGGGCATGTACTAATGGTGTTTACGTGGGAAGTTCACCAAGCTACGTGATCTTATAAAAAATGCAGTCATAGATCACTACAGCTTGCTGACTATAGCGTATACCTCGACCATATGGGCATGAACCATTACCAAGGATCCTTATTCTTTATTCTTTATGTATATACTGTTTGTTTGTAGGTACAAATGCTCTTTCTTTGGTTCCTCCTACCTCATCCAAACTGGATAAAGGTTTTTATCTCTTAGTACGGTATGCACTTGTCTTAGGATATGATCAACATAAGATCAAGGAGGACGATCCAAGTCATGCATGAACGAAGATAATCCTTCTCTGTTCCACAAGCAATACTTTGGTCGACTTGACCCTTATATCAAGTCATTTGTATTAACTTGCTATATAAAATCCATGAAAGGAATACTCAGGTCATCTTGAATCATTATGTCAAGATGCTTGTATTCTCTTCCAACATTTTAAAGCTCAATGATGAAAATAGAGCACTATGGATTGTCATTTCATCTCATCTATTTATATATTGCATTCCATTGCATATCACCCATCCATTCACTCATTCATATGTAGGCTTTATATGCAAAAGTGACCATAAAAGCTGGTCTTGGATACAATCACGACCGAGTACTCTGATACATCATCAGTGCATCATGCAAAGTCTTAAAAACCTTGCATTCCTCATGGTCATATCATCATCGCATTTAGTTGCATCTTGCATTAAGTACATTCATGTCATTTTAAACTTAACATTGCATATAGTTCATTTTGGACATTAGTTTTCATTAAAACATTTGCATCATTGCATCAATCATAAATAATTAAGATTCATTCTTGAGATCAAATTGTCTTTTGATTGCTTTAAAATCATTTACTAGGCATTCATATAGTATCGATTATCCATCATCATTTTATCGTCTTTTATCATTTATTATTGCATACATTCATTTATAGTTAAAAAGTGCATTCATTCATCCATTAAACTAAGTATCCTATTATGCTCATTTTAGGATTCATTCACATTGCATTCATTTATCCTCTTTTTAATTGCATTAAGGTGCAGTTATTAAAACATTAGTTATAGTATCATCACATTATCATTTGTACTTAAAATCATCTTTAAACATTTAGAATCATAAATCCATTTGTTTACAAAACATTGGTTCATAACATTTTATATCCATTATATATATGCATTCATTTAGACATTATCATAAAAACATTTGTACTTTACATTTTTTTGTTTATCCATATTGCATTCATTTAACAAAAACATCTAGATGCATATCCATACATAAATATCATTCATTCAACCATTGCATTAACATCATCGCATAAATCATCTCATCATTATATTGCAATAGGAAACACCAAAATCCTGTTCGTAAATTATTATAAGCATACATCATCATCATGGCATTACATACATAAAAGCATTACATCAAAAATCAAAACAAATCATACATATATAAACCTGCATTCATATGTCAGTATCCCACATCATGAATCATCATAAAAACATGCATATAAGAAACATCTCATCAAATGCATACATGTACACATATCCATCTAAGCCTTAACTCATCATCCTGCATAAACATCCATGCATAATCAAACTGCATATCATCAAAATATGGGATCTCCTCATATATATCATCTCATATATCAGAATACAACGTCTACAAAATTGGCTACCAAGAGCCATCCAAGATACAGTCCAAAAAATAGACAATGATACAATACATATATGCAAAAAAAATGCTCTCTCAAATGCCACTCTGGCCAGATGCTATCCCAACACCTCCACCTGCTCCACCACTGGTGCTTGCACCACCTGATCCATCTCTCCGTGGAGGCCTCATCCAACCACCACTCCCTCTTGCATCCCCTGATCTCTCCCTCCATAGCGGACCCATCACACCCCCACTACTCTGCACCCTCTGCGATCGCTCTGATCTAGCCTGCCGCATCTGAGAATAACTGAGAGCTCGCTAACTAATTGGCACCACCTGCTCATATAAACCCCGCCAGTAGTCTATCTCCGCCTGTGCTCGTCGCATCTCCCTCATCACCTCCCCCGTAGGCCCCTGTGCTCCTACTCCAACCCGCACTCTCTCCTGCAGCTCTGCCAATCTGTCCACTACACTATCCCTCCCCCGCAGTACCACCGCCAGCTTTGACTCCTGTGCAAATAGTTGCACATCCCTAGCTACCACCTCCGCCTCCAAATCCTCTATCCGAGTCTGCAAGCGTACTATCATGTGATCCCACAGATCTCCAGTGGCTCCCTCCTCGGTATCCATAGCTGCCTCCCCTGCACCACCCTCTCCAGTAGTCCCCTCCCCTCTGTCCATCGGGATCTCTCTCTCCATCCCCCTCCCACTCAGCTGAACTCCTCCCGGTATCAATGGTCCCTGTGATATCTGTAGAGGCAGTCCACCTCTCCCTCTCCGCTGACTCCACATCCCCAATCCTCCTCCACCTCCTCCATCTCCTCCACCACCTCCACCACCTCCTCCATCTCCTCCACCACCTCCTCGATCTCCTCCACCTCCTACTCCTCCTCCTTGACCTCCTCCGTCTCCGTCCCCTCTCATCCTCAAAAGCTGGGATCGACTCTGCTGGATCCGATATCCATGGGATCGGGTGCGCTACTTGGTACTGCGTATACTCATCTGTCACCCTTGCATCAACGACCCCCGGTCGTATGTCCCATGGTCTCGCCTACAGTGTCTGAAACTCTGCCAATGCCTGATCATACGGTAGCACTGGACCCCATGCATACCTCTCCCGAATAACCCGAGCATACTCTCTTGATCCACTGGGCAGTCCCTGCTGCCGTCCAAACTGCCTCAACACTCGCCCGGGCACCTGTCTCTCCACATGGTATGAGGTCCTCCCAATGAGGAATCGAGTCATAAACACATAAGGCAGTGCCTCTGCATCATCATCCCATGGCTCACACTCCAAGTATGGCCGCCATATCACTGCATCCAAATCGTCTAATGCCCGCCGCCACCACTCTAACTTTCTCAAGTGGGGCTGACTCATCATGCCGCTATACATAAACATATACAGCTGGTCTACTACATGGAATCTAAGACTCATCGATCGAGTCACTGGTAGGTGCTCCCAAGCCCAAATATGCAGCAGCGTCATGCCCACTGCTAAGGAACCCCTCCCCCAGTAAACCAACTCATGGAGCTCCTGGTACATGTGTGCCAGCACGCACGGCCCCCATGCAAATCGGGTCCCCTCGGTCATCATCATCTAGATAACCTGTCCCCATCCGACGGCCAAACCATGTGATCGCCTGTCTGGACAAAGGAGTCCTCCCACAATACCTGATAACACTGCTGGTAGCAGCTCATATAAAGCAGCTATATCCTCCCAAGCAACGGAGCCATCATTAATGAAAACATCCTCATCAAAAATCCTCTGCACTGCAAGAGTCCCCCAAGATCTATCATATGTGACCAGCTCCCCCCGAATCGGAATCCGTAGGATGCGCCACACATCCTCTAGGGTCACTGTCATCTCCCCCTGTGCCAAATAGAAGGTGCACGTCTCGCTGTGCCACCGCTCTGCTAGTGCTGTGATCAATCCGTGATTCATACGAATCACGGGCATGTGCATCACCTCATATAGTCTCGTCGCGGCAATGCAGTCTATCTCTGCCTGTGTCAATCAGTCCCGCAACCCCTGTGTCGCAGGATGTCGCTCACGTAACTGCAACACGCGCAGCTACTCCTGCACATGGACATTCATCAATCACCATCAATTGTTTTATTTTCAAACTTTCTTAAGTTTAAACCTAGACTATCAACAGATACTTTGATCAAGTTTCTTCGGGTCTCAATAGGTAAACAATCATGGCCACCTAGACTTCAACAGACATTTATCCTAACAAATGACCTAAGTCTCATCAAGCTGCTATGGTTCAAAACAACTTCCACTTCACCTCGCCATCCATTAATCATTGGCATCGGGAGATTTTTTTCATCCAAACTGGGGCATCTCTTTATCCTAAGACAACATCGCTATTAAACCATCAAAAGCGCTAGTTTCCAAACAATAGCGCTACAACCCTAACAAAAGCGCTCAATTAGCTATCCCATAGTGCTCAAACTACAAATGCGCTCAAACAACTATACAGTAGCGCTAATAAGGTTCAAAAGTGCTCAAACAAACCCTCAATAGCGCTTATTGAGCAACAACGCTTAAACTTGCATATAATAGCGCTATAACAAGACAAAAGTGCTCAAACAATGGGGCAATAGCGCCATTGCGACACAGTAGCGCTAGTTTATGGAGCAAAAGCGCCAAAACCGTAGTTCCAGCGCTCTTGCTCCGACTTGACTTGGACTCAGCTAAAAACCTATCAAAAATGCATAAAAATTAAAAATTCGAATTTGCATACCGCTGGTCCATAGTCATTTGGGCGCTGGAACCGTCGAACTCGCTCAAATCTGTGCTCGGTGATCGGAATCGGCATCCTGACTGCTACTCGCTCCTCCAAAATGTCCCTATCAGAGCTCTGATTTCCAAATGGTCGCGGTCACAAATGATCTTGTTTTCATCCCTTTCGCCCCATTTATACCCTTCGCCGTCACCGTAACTTCTCCCCGCTCACCGCCGTGGTCCCCGTGAACTTCCCGAGCCCCCCATTTCTCCATTTTCCCCCCGCTTTCTTCTATTTTTCACCCGCAAGGCTAACTCCTTCTCTTCTACCACCCTGCCAATTTTCATTCCTTTTCAAGAGATAGCCCGATTTTTCAAAATTTTTCGGCCCATCTCTCAAGGGGGCATACCACCCATTAAATTTATATTTTATGGGGCATTTTCTTCACACCAGTTTTTCTTTCTTTGAAACGATGCGATAAACCGCACCGTCTCAAAGAGGGGCAAATGTAGTCACACAAATCTGTGCAGCTTAACTAAATAAATATTCGCTATTTATTTGATTAAAAAATCCACTAGCCATCAGTTAATTAAATTAATATTTAATTAATTCATCTCCAAACATTCTTCTATTAATTAAATAAATTATTCAATTTATTTTAATTAATTAACTATACCAAATTCACAATCAATTAAATGAATAAATCATATTTATTTCATTTAATCCCCTTTTCCTCTTTTAAATAAATTAAATAAAACATTTATTTAAATCATTATCCCCACCCCACTTGCATTTTCTTACAAATGCAACTTGCTCTCATTTATTGAAATAAACTAATTTTATTTTAATAAAATCCTATTTTCCCTCACCCACCAAATCCACTTGCAAAATCTAATCCCCTTCTAGATTCTTCTAAACCCTTCCTAATTAGCCTAATCCATCCCCTAATTATTGTCACATTCCTAAGCAAAAAGGAGTCACTTCTCAAAGACTCCAAAGTCTTTGAAAAGCATTTAATGCTTTGTGTGTTCAACAAGTTAACCCCCAAAGTCTTCCAAGACCACTAATGGCTCTTACATGACCATTTATGGCTCTTAAATAACCATTTATGGTTATTTCAAACTTGTCTCCCCAAACATTTATTGTTTTGACCATATTCATCTATTTCACATTTGCACAAGAGTTTATCCATTGGATAAAAGCTTTATTCTTTGAATAAAGAGTTTATTCATTCAACCAACCTTGACTCTAAATCTCAAAGTCATATCAGGCATTTAATGCTTATTCCCTCTCCTCTCAACCTATCTCACATTGACACTTGTCATCCTGGGATTGGGTTGAAAGCCCTCACATGGATTTGAAATCATTCAATCCTGACCCTTGTTGAGATTACTCAATCTCAACCATTCATTGCTCTATTTTTCCTATAAATAGAGCCCATTTCTTCATAATCCAGATCCTAAAAACTTGTATGCATTTAAGCTATAGGCATTTTAAGAGAGCATTCTAGCATAATTAACTAATATCTTGTTATTTTGGTTAAAATAAATCATTTTAGCATCAATAGCTTGATATTAGCTTTTCATTTTACATTTGGAGCACAATACTACATCTCAATCCTCCATAAGCATCCATAGTGCAAAAAGTTGCTGAGAGCTACACTATTTTGGAACTTGTAGAGGAGAGGAACAAGGGAGAAGGAGCTAAGAACATGCTAAGAGGCATTTGGAGATGTCTCATTATCTTTGTTTCACTAGTTAGATATATTAGCACGATTTTAGTGTCTCTCTTGATATGCCTGTTTAGATTAGTCTTTGATTGAATAACACTAACGGTTTCTTGTGTGTTTTGTGTTGTTTCTCTTAGACTAACCTTGTCCATTCCATAGGGCATCACACAGTTTTCATAAAACTCTAAATCAATTTGTTTCAATCCTGGCAACAATTTTTTAGAGTGAAGGATTTTCATCCTTTTCTCACTCATGTGTCCAAGTCTATGGTGCCACAATTTTGAATATGTCCTTGCAACATTTATTGTAGTTGTCCCTGCAAATTTTTTTATGTAGGAGCTAAGGTAGAATAAGTATTACTAGTACACAAATACAATGTGCCTACCTTTGTACCTTTAGCTACTACTAATGCACCTTTAGTGACCTTCCAGACATTATCTGTAAATGTAACTATGTATCCTTCATAGCCCAGTTGTCTTGTAGAAATTAAATTTCTTCTTAAATTAGGGACATGCCTTACCTCCTTCAGCAACCAGTCATTTCCATTCTGCAACTTGATTTTTATCTTGCCTTTTCCAACAATCAGATAGGGCTCATCATCACCTGAGTATACATGTCCAAAATCATCTTGAACATAATCTAGAAAATATTTTCTATGGGGTGTGGCATGAAATAAAGCCCCCAAATCTATTACCCAAGAACCATTAACATTATCTAAACATAGAATTAAGGCATCTTGTATTTAGTATTACTTGCAACATTGGCTTCCTTACTTTCATCTTCATTTCCATCTCCTTGTTTGTTTTTTCGAGACCAACAATCTTTCTTTAAATGTCCTGTCTTTTTGCAGTACCAACAATCCTTTCTTCCTCTGGATTGAGAGTGTCCCTTCTGTGACTTCCCTCGTGACTTCTCACGCCCAAGGCTTTTTCCTCTTTCCTTTGATCTTCTCATTTTATCTACACTCAAAACAATACCCGGTGATGTTAAAGTCTCACCTGTGCTTTTCTACCACATTTCCTTGCTTAGGATAACACCAACAACATCATCAAATTTCAAAGTGTTTGTACCAGAGACATATTTACTTACAACCATAGCCAAGTTATTCTAACTTTTTGGCAAAGAACATAAAACTAAGAAAGCCCTAACCTCTTCATCAAAGTTAAATTTTATAGAAGTCAATTGGTTGGTAATTCTATTAAATTCATTTAAATGATCTGCTACAAATAATCCTTCACTCATTTTCATATTAAATAAGTACTTTATGAGAAATACCTTATTCGAAGCTGAGGGTTTCTCATACAATTTAGCGAGTGCTTGCATAAGGTCTTCCATCATTGTTTCTCTTGATATATTGAATACTACAGACAATGCAAGGCACAACCAAATGGTTCCTAGTGCCTTTATATCCAGAATATCCCAATCTTCATCTGACATCGTGTTTGGTTTCTTTGTCTTTCCTTCCAATGGCTGCCACAAATCCTATTGATATAGGTATTTCCTCCATCTACATTTTGCATAACTGATAATTCTAGTCATTGAAATTCTCGATCTTGAATTCAGTTTCTTCCATTTCTCCCACTCAAATCTAAAAGTCCCTGCCAATTTATAGAAATACACGACTTTGATACCAATTGTTAGAGTTTAGGCATATCCAGAGCAAATAAAAATTAACAATTATATGTAAATACAAACACAAAAGATGAAAAAAAATACATAACACAAATAACACAAAGATTTAACATGGTTCACCAAAAATGGGCTACATGCACAGATCACGGTTGTCCAATATTTTCATATTATCTAATAAATCGGTATAACACTATTACAATGCCTTTTACGTTCCAAACACTTATAACATACAATTTTTAGGGCAATATACAAAGTTCACCTTTTTAGGATTTTTCAATGTCGGTTTTTTTTCTCAAAAAAGCAACAATTTTTTTTTTCTTGAGGGCTATGCCTCTAAACCATGACGAGGATACATTACAAGTGTACAATACTTGCATGATTAGTCACCACATATTAACAATCTCCCACTTGGAGACTGATCAGGCTCCACACCAAACATGGGGGGCAAGAATAATTTTCAAATATTTATCCTTCATTCAAATCCTCTTTCTCTTTGTTGAGTTCTATCTTTTATAATGATTTTCCTTTCTTGCATAGAGTTGTTTGTCCTTCATGGGGATATTATCCTTTCTTCAAGGTATGCATCTTTTAATAGGACCTCTTCCATTCTTGATAATGTATATCTATTAAAAATGGCCTCTCTCCTTGGTGTTGAAAGTGTCTAATCCTTCATCAAGAATCCCCTCTCCTAGCAATTAGGAAGGCGTGTATTTTTTATCTCCTTCCCATTTTAGTGTTGAAGATGTCATCTTTGTTTGAAGATATCCTTTCTTTATGCAGGTAGACATCTTTAGATAAAGATATCCTCCTTGCTTTTGATAGTCATGTACATCCTTGATAAGGATCCCTTTACACTTGTTGCAAGATATCTCCTTTACAACTATCTCTTCCTTACTTGAAGATTTGAATCCTTTATAAGGATCTTCTTCCTAGCTTGGAACACATGCATTTTTGTTGTGAAAATCTACTTGGTATTAAAGGTGTTTTTATCATTGATGTGGATCTCTATCTTCCTTAACATATCAACATGACAATATGTTGACATCTTAAGGGTGGGAATATGATTCCTCCTCATTGCTTGTAGTAATTAATTGATATTCCCCCAAAGTTGTGTTTATCAATAAATTTGTAGCAACTTGCATATCATTTAACCTTTGTTTTTATCATCTAGAATAGAGTGGCTTACTAGTTTAGCCCCTTGATAAGCATATTTTACGCTTTCTCGGGCATTAGTCAACTAGCATAGAGTGACTTACTAGTTTGGTCACTATTATCACATTGCGCTCTTTGAGCCTTGGCCATATAACACAACACAACTTGTTAGTATGGGCATTGCTATTGTTTAATGCTTTATTGGGCAATGATTACCTAGTGTAGCAGAGCTTGCTAGTGTGATCATTTTGTTGTACTACATGAATCACCCTACATAACAAACCTTTTTGGCTAATAGAATTCATGCCTTCTCCATGGATCCTTGTCTCATCAATTGTTGTGTGTTCTTGTCTCTTTTTAGAAGTCCAATTGTGTTCTCGCAACAACATTTCAAGAATGATATTAGTGGCTAAGACATTTTTGACATCGAGGTCTTTTCAATTAGTTGACTTGTAACATTTTGTTTGCTTTAGTACTAACGTTGTTTGAATTTTATAAGTGTAAATTTGAAGGTTTCTACGTGGATTGATAGGATGTTAAGCTTGGGGGCTTGATCATCCCCCAACTTAGTGTCATTCTACCCTAGTTTATCTTTCTCTCAACTGCTCTATCTCTTTACTATGGGTATGGGCATAAGTTCATACTCCCACTAAAATGGGACTATTTTTGGGCCCTTGATTTAGTATGCCTCTTTTTGGATCATTTTGAACCTATTTTGGCCCTTTTCTCATCCAAATTATTTTCATATGCTTAGGAGGTGATATGATCCTATGTTTTGGGTCTAGATACTCAGTAATCACCTTTATTTTGTCTCTTTTTGGGTGGACTATGCACCTAACGTTCTAGTCCTAGTGGACTATGAGACCTAGCACCCTAGTCCCTCCAAATGGGGCCCAAATTGAATGTGTGCACTTGTATAAGTTCCTACCATTTGTGATCCAATCTTGATATTTTCATATGACCACTAAAAGTTGGCCTAAATGTGAAAATACCTTAAGAACCCTATACATGAAAATCATTTTTAATTCACAAAGTACCAATTCACAAGATATCATTCCAATTTGAGAGCCCTAATTGGACTTCACTCAATAGAAAATTTGAGTACAAGGAGCATCAAGCTACAACAACTTATCTTCAAGTATGATTTTATGTTGGATTTTGCTATGATTTTTCATGTTATTGTATCAACACTTAGAGGAATTATCTGAAGAGAATTACCTCACCCCCATTATCAATCCTAAGGTATAATTTTTTCATTTCAACATTTCAATTTTGATTTAGCCTCTGCCCTACTAGGGGTAATATCTCTTTCTCATCATCATATCTATTGTGGAGGTGGAAACATCAATAGGAATTTTGAATTAGGCAAGCCCCTATATAGTACACCATTTTTCCTTCTTTTGTGTGTATGTTGCAGATCTGACAACTGAAACTTGTAGAATTGCATAGAGCAAATTGAGACACACAATTCCATCTTTTAAATAGGTGAAAAACCTTGGACATTAGAGACCAACTCCATAGTCTAACACTTTTTGTTTGAATTTTGGGGAGACAGATCTACAAATCCCTCTAATACAAAATTTGGAACATTCAACCAACGGGTAAAAGCACAAAACTGTGTCACGTTTCAGGCTAACTTATCAGCACAAGTGAATTTAAGTAATTCTAACTAAAAATTAATTTTAGTCAAACATATCTATATAGATTCATTATAGCCAAGTTATCTATGGACCACAACTTTTCCAATTGGAAGTGTCTAGTAAATGTATATTTTATACCACTTTGGGTCTAATTGTCAAAAAAAAGTATAAAATATAAAACTCGATATTTCAACAACTCCTACTCTTATAAATAATATTTTTTTTGAAATGTTAAAATACCCTTTTATAGATCTATAAGTGAATTTTCCAAAATATATATCTTTTAATATTTTAATTAGTTTTTAATATTTTATATTTTTTTTTTATTGAAAGTAGGTCACCAGCACTAAAATAAAAGGTTGATTATCTTGTCAAGGAAAAAAACTAAAAAATATTTAAAATTTTTGAAAAAAATATGATGCAGTAGAGAAAATAATCTATGTCAAGATGATATAATTCTTATATAATTTGGATAAACAATTAAGAAAAAAGTTGGTGGGAATTGGAAAGAGTTATATTTTAGCACACACAACTTTTCAAATTTATTGAAAAATATATATTTATAAAAAATAGTAAAAAATATATCTATGCACTAAAGTTTCAAGTTATCAATATACATAAAAAAATTGATGAAAAAAAAGTAAAATTTACTAATTAAAGTGTGGTGGCTTGTGTAACTTCAATTTCAGCATTTTATCAACAACTAAATTATAGTGTTTACTTTATAAAAAAACTACATTCAAATAATTTCTTAAAATTTTGTTAAAATTACAAAAATAAAATAGACAAAAGAATATTAATTTTATTACTTTACATCATTTCAAAATTCAAAACATATATTTTAGTTTCTGTTGATTTACTTAAAAAATTTGAATCAACATTGACCATTTCCTTTATAAAAGTGTGACACAGTGTTGTACTTTTACCTCAACAAAATCACCTTTAGGACTAATTCACCCAACTCCATAGTCTTGCAGTTTCTATCCTATAAATTTGTCATTGGTTCTTCTCTACCTCTTCATTCTGAATCTATACTTCTATGTTTACTTTCAATTCTATTTATGTCTATTTATGTTGAATCTTGTCAATTTTGCATCATTTTACCTAGATCTTGCATTATCATATCATAATCATATCTGGAATCATATCAAATCAACAAAGGGAACAATTAATTAAACTTCTTAACTCTACTTGAGGGCTAAAGTTGAGCCTAATTGGTTGTTCCCCTAATGAAATGATCCTTAATTGGAAATGGTGAATGCATAAGTTCCTAGTTTTCATTTCTAGGCTAAGACTCCCATTTCCATCAATTTTGACACTAACAAAATAGATGTTATAATGCCAATTTTGCTCCACTTAAAAATATTTCATAATTTTGTATCCTCCAAAGGAAGATAAAGGTCATATAGTGATTCATTACACAACTACTTGATTGTATTATGTCTTTCATCAAGTTGTTGAAAGAATATGTTGAATTTTTAATAGGATATAGAATACCGAAATTTTTTTGATGAATGAAATAATATTTGATAGATAGACTATATATAGGATGATAGAAAATTCTTAAATGTTTCAATAAATTCTTATATAAATATCGCATATACAATATTTTTTTAATAATAAATAAGATTGTGTATACATCCCACTAGCATGATTGTTATTTTCACTTTGGGAGAAACTATAGGCCTTATTTAATAATCATATTAAAGAAAAATATCTAATTTTTTTTTGGAAGCCTTATCGTCTACCATCAATAACAAATTTCTTCGAGGAAACTTTGTCATTCAGTTCAACAAGGCCCAAAGACATTGACTTTGAGAGTGGGGTGGAAGCATAGACATGCTTATCATTTCCATAAGCTTTTAGGAAATTGGATTCACATTTGTCTCTTTGAGTTTAGCTATCTTAAAATCAATATAGCTGGCATATTTGAGCTTAGATATTTGATGGTGTAGCTGTAAAATTAAACAGTCAAATTTTGTTTTATATATATATAAAAGGTATTAATTATGTTTATACTTTACAATGTGCATAGTTATATTTTTTTAATTTAGATTTTATGTATATTTCATCAAATAAAATGTTTTCTTAATGATTTTTCGTCTTCTAACTAAAAAATAATTTATTTCTAATAATGTGGATGCATATGTGTGTGCATGCACTCACTTATAGAGTGAACACATGAAATTGAAAACTTGAGATTTTTGACAAAATACATGCATACACTATATAAAATAAATATGATCCATACATGTACATCAGATAATGCATACACATTGTATTTAAAAAATGATTGCAAAACTTAATGTCTTTGCATTATGTTTTATATTAAATTTTTATGTAAAATAATGCAAACATAACATGTTTATTGATTTATGCAAAATCCAATGTAAACATAATATAATATATTTGAGTTATATTTGTATTTTGATTTTGCACAACATTCAATGCATATATGTTTTTTTTTTAATTTCTTGAGTTTAATTTTCAAGCCTTTTGGTTCATAAATTCAAATTTTATATAAACAATAAATTCAAACTTCAACATCATCAACTTTATACATTATATTATTATTTTTAAAATATTTTAATATTTCTCAAATGCATATATGTATTATTAGTACTTGTCGTTAGGCTAGTACTATTGCAATTGGTTGTATTCAATTTCTATTAACTTGTTATTATTCACTTGTTTTTCCACCAATTAGAATTATGAATTTTTTCTTTTGTTTTTTTTTTTTTTTTTAATTTTAAATAGCTAATATGCATGATTTTTAAGTTTCTAAATTATAGAAATTATTTTTCTTGAATCTAATTGGCTCAAATAATTTGCATCTTATTACCAGATTTCACAAATCCACTATCTAAATGATTTTTTTTAAAGCAAATTTCTAGATACATTAAAATTATATTTAGAATGTTTAAATTTTATTTTCAAATTATTTAGAATCTGTATCTTTTAAAGCTTTATATAAATAAATAATCATATATATAATATTAAAAAATATGAATTAATTATATTATTTTAGTTATGTTAATGCAATTTAATAGTATAAAATTAGATAATAAAATAAAATTATCAATAATATATTATATTATATATAAAAATTTATGCAATTATATTATACTATAATTATAATAAATTAACAATATAATAATTAAAATACAATAATAATATTATGAAGATGTTTTGATTATAATTACTTGGATGAATAATGAAAAAATTGGTCCTATAAATCTAAACTTTTTTTAATTTAGTATATGTTTCAAGGTAACTACTATGACAAATAAATTTTGTCTTTATTATTGAAACCAAGTGAAAATATTTTGATGCTAATTAATTGTGAAAATCTTGGTAGTTACCATTACAAGGTAACTACCATGACAAGTAAGTGAATGGCTAATATTAATTGAATAATAAAAAATATATTCTCTAGCATTCTTGATATTCCATTATTTAATAATAAAAAAAGGCATTTTCTCCTGTTCAACTAAGATTACACATATTTACATATATTATTGTTATGATTGAATGAACTAACTTAAAAAATACAAAGATTACCAAATACATTCATTAGAATTATATCTCAATTGTAATTATTGTTAGGGTTAGAATTATAGTTCAATTAGGATTAGAATTATGTTCAATTAGCTTAGAGTTAGAGTTTAATTAGGAGTAGGGTTCAATTAGGGTTATGACTATGATTCACTTAGTGTTTAATTAAAGTTATACAATAATTTTTTGATTTAAGGTTAAATTACGGTTATAGTTCAAACATGGTTAGGGTAAGGGTTAGGTATAAAGTTAAATTGGAGTTAGGGTTAAGGATCAATTAGGCTTATAGGCAAAACTCTTGATTTAGGGTTAGGGTTAAATTATGGTTAGGATTCAAAGAGGGTTACGAATATGATTCAATTGTAATAAGAGTTATCATTGGAATTAGAGACAAGACTTTTATTAGAGTTAAAATAGGGTTAGGGTAAGGGTTAAGATTAGTGTTCAATTTAGGCTAGGGATTATTGTTTAGGATTCAATTAAATTTATAATTAATATTCAATTAGTATTACAGTTAGTGTTCAATTAAGATTCCAACTTAATTAGAGTTAAGATTCAATTAAAGGTAGGGTTACAAAATTATTAATCTCTTCTATTTGCTAATTGTTTGCAAAAAAAACATACTCAATTACTATTACAAATCTAAACAACAAGTACTTGCCACTATGTGACACTTGTTATTATTATTAATAATTTTTGACTTATTTATCCAAATGTTGTATGTTTCATTCTTATGCATTAAAACATATATTTGTATTATTTTTATGTAAATTATGTGACACATGCTCAATTATTCAATTTTCAGAATTTACCCACTTTGAAAATTTATAATTTCTTTCTTTAATAAAAAAAAAAAAAAAATACAAAAAATACAAAAATCTAAGTTCACTCTTGACTATATTTCTAACAATCATTTTTTAAAACACCTCATCTAGAAAAAATCAAGGGGCACACATTTGGCACTATGATATATTAGTGTTAGAAGAACAACATTTTTGTGTTCCATGCTTCAATGATTTAGAATTAGATATAAAGGTGTACAACTTGATTTTATTATATCTTCAAATTTTGTGAGAACACATCTATAATTATTTGTCGAAGTAAAGATTTTAACTTATTATTTTTAATAAACTAGCTACTTGAACAACATTTTTGTGTTCCACGCTTCAATGATTTAGAATTAGATATAAAGGTGTACAACTTGATTTTATTATATCTTCAAATTTTGTGAGAACACATCTATAATTATTTGTCCAAGTAAAGATTTTAACTTATTATTTTTAATAAACTAGCTACTTTTGAATCTCTTTATCATTATTGTATACAACTAAACTTATTTATGTTAGATAGCACACATATTTCTAACAATATAATTTTATTTTTTTAAATTAAAAATTTATTTTATATAAACACAAAAATATTAATCTCTATCATTAGAATTGTTAAGACAAATATAAATAGATCAAATTACAAATTACCTTTTTATTTTACACAATAAAATTCTATATTAACAGAAAGTTTTATTGCCATATTTCAACAACAGTCTTCGTAATCTTAAAAAAAGAAAAATCACATTAAAAAAAAAAATATTTTGCCTTTACTAGCTCTTTGCAAATGACCAAAATTATCGTCTATATTGTTACCATATTTTCTCGACAAAAGAAGTCAGGCATAAATAATTTTCGAATGAAGGTTTCATTTAACTAAAATTTAAGAGAAACAATTTATTAAAAAGTCAAAAGCGAAAAAAGACAAATGCGGTGAGCGTGGATCGAACACGCGACCTTCAGATCTTCAGTCTGACGCTCTCCCAACTGAGCTATCCCCGCATGTTACTATTTAGGTGTTATTTTATATTAATAATCACAAAAGTAAATATAGATAGACAACGTGTAAATAGAAAAAAGTCCACATTTCTAGCATTTACGATTGTATTCCACATCAAGTCTATCTCACAGTTTGATTAATGTATTTACAAATAGAAAGTATAGTGTATTTTTTTATAACTATAACAATCATCAAGAATTTGTAGTTTGTTGTGAGATAGATTTTGACAAGACCTTAAAGATGGATCTTCAAATTCAACATATCAAATTTTAAGTGGAACAATTACTTAGAAATAAGAAGATTTGTATTGCTTAAGGACTAAGGTCTTTTTAGCAAAGCTGATTGTTCCATCTCAATTCCTTTTGCTTTTGGCCGATAGCTAGTTTTTATTTATCCTTGCGTTTCAATTTTGATCATTTAGATTGTGGGCTGTTATTGGATATTGTACATCTATTGTACATATTTTTGCTATATATATATTAAGGCGTTGTATGATGTTGTTACCTCAAAAGCATAGTTTTTTAGCCTCTATTTGTAACTTCCTTATTAAGATTCCTCTTCATTGTTTTGTAGAACATCGATTGGGTTTGTTTCAACTATTGCAACTTTGTCTATTGTGGTCGTATATTGTTTTGTCATGTATTTTTGGATGTAATCTTTGTTAGAATATTACATACAACATTTTCCTATAATTTTTTAATTGCAACCTTTCCTATGTAAACTGCATTCTTTTTATACATATAAAATTAGAAATAAATAAGGTCTTAGTTTCAAAAAATATGCTTAGGTGGTTGTGATTCAAAACTAAACTTAGATCTCATAATTAAATTTCATTCCATGTTGTCGTGTCTACAATGTTTTTAATGGCTCTTTCTCACAATCCTTTAACCTTAAGAGATCTATCATACATGGATGTTTTTTGTCTTATTTCTTATGTCTTTACATTAGATATGTCAGGGCACTTGTTTCATTAAGCTAGATGTAACAACTTGATTTAGGGAATTTATTTGCTTGATAAGGAAATGACCCTTAATCCTCACTTTATAAATGACAACTTGTTCTTCACTCAAAATTTTGTTGAGGAGGTCAATAACACCCTAGATGTTTGGGACCAATGCCCTCATCCCTCTTGTTATGAAACTATTTTTTTTATGAATTATATAGATCATTCCCCACACTAGATTCTCACTTAACTGAAACATATATAACACAAAAAGGTTACAACATGCATGGAATTCTCTTTTAGATTGGCATCTCCCTTTCTAAGATGTGGAAATGGTATTAAATATTTTGAAGGCAAATTGATGTTTTAGACTCATAGAGTCCCTTTAACGACATTCAAGTTTCCAACAAGAACCTCTTAGCTAGCCACATGCACATCTCAAGTAGTTGGCTACCATCCAAATCCTACCACAAAAAACTCACACAACCCATTAGAATATCTTTGTGGTCTACGTGAGGAAAAATGAAAACATAGTCACACATTTCCTATTGGCTTCACTACATGTAGGATAAGGATCAAGGAGGTTTGGGTAATATAAATCCTTACCTATTAGTTCCAAAAACTCCTAGGGATAAATTAACTAGAAGGACAAGATTCTTATGACCCAACACTTTAAGCCCCATGCTTTAATGCAATTTGATAGTATTTGGAAAGAAACATAGATCATTATCTCCCCCTCTTAGAATGATATTTTTGATCTCTAATGCATTGCCTAATATATTCTAATTCTTCAATTTGATGGAATAAAAGTGAGTATATGATCTTCCCTTGGTTGTGTGTAATAAAATCTATGAGATTATTTTTACGAAGGATGTTAGAGAGTCTAAAGATTCATGGGACTTCACCTCAATCTCTTAGAAAAATGAGTCTAAGATAAAGAAAGATAGAGTTTTCCCTTTCTTGTTCTTAATTTCCAAGTGTCTATTTTGTTGAATCTTTAGATCATCCAAACTTGTACCTCAAAATATCCTCCCTAGGGAGATGCAACTTTTTCTAAGATTGGTGTTTTCTCAATAGTTGTAAGATCAACTTCTTGCCCCATTAAAACAATTTTATAGATTTATTCCCAAGTATGAACTAGACATTAGACCCAACACCAAGTGAAAATTTTATTTGCCAACATCTCAACATTCCAAATTGAGTTAGTATTTATAGAGAATTGAGGCTAATGAATAAGCCTCTCTAAGGTTTTGACATGAAAGATCCTACATCATAAAAATCCTTGTAGTTGAAGTCATTTAATTTCTTCATCCCCAAGTGATTAAGTTCCTTTTTGACCTCAAGAAGAAAATCATACAAATAATTTTTGCACCCACAATAATATTTAATAAACCGATCAAATGGAAAACACTTCTCTTGGGATCATAGTTCATCTAACATTATCTTTGAATAATTTAGACAAAGAATTCTTATGTATATTTGGAGTATCATATATAATCTTGTTTTCGAGCAAAATCTTTTTCTCCTTCAAAGGTACCATTATGCATAGATTTTAATCTAGCATATTGATGAAGATGGCCAATTTTACTAGGGTATTTTAACACTGTTGAAATAAATTGATTTGAAAAGATGAATAGAGTCCTTGAAATCTTAGTTACTTAAATATTATTAGAAAATGACCTAAAGATACGATAACTTGAATGATACAAAAGTGTTTTCATTATGGAGGAGACTATTCACATCAAATTTCATATTGATAGGGCTAACTTTCTCCTTTACAAACACGTGCAAATATCACCAATGATGTTCAAAATATTGGGTCATATAAAATAGAACATGGAAAGTATAATAGAATCATAATTTTTTTAAATTTCTATGTGTTGTAGAGCACAAAAGATTATATTCTTGTTAGAGGAGTATCTAACTAGATATTGAGCATCTTAAAGAGTCCTTAAAATAAGGGTACATGCTTGACAATAAATTAGAATCTACCTAAAATGAAGAAAAACACTAGTTTGTGTAGGAAGTGATTCAACCAGTAAGCATGATCATTTTTGTACAATTGTGATAATTTTTTTTACCACTTTGATGAAAGCAAGATTTTCATCAATTTTAAAAAATATGATATGTGAAGGATTTTACCATTTGAAATCACTCTATTAACATTTTCTTTCATTTAAGGAATGGGATTTTTTATTTCATTCGACTTTTGGTTTTGAGTGATTACAATGATTTAAGTATGGGGGGTGATAGGAACTGGTTGGAGCTAATCAACTGTGAACTAGGGGTGCATAAGAATGCTACAATATGAAAGATTTTGTAGAAAGGGGATGTCACTCTGTATTTGGAAAGACTTCATGGGTATGACCATAAACTGTCTAAACTTTTTGTCAAAGGCTAGAAGGAGACCTATGTCTCTATGTATGGGAAGAAGGTGGTGATGAATACTAAGAGGTGGGGGGGGGTGTGAATTAGTATACCAAAAAACACTAAACTCAAACACTTAAACATTTTAGCAGATAATCGATATGATAGATTTACAAATAAGCCGGTTAAGATAAATACAAACCAAATAGAAAATAAAGCATTCACCCACAAGAGCACAATCATCATAACACAAGAAGTTTTGACGTGGAAACCCAAATGGGAAAAACCACGGTGAGTAGAAACTCACAAGTAACTATCTGCAGAATAGAAACTAGACCCATTAAGGTCGGATCGATTAAGGTCATACAATGTTCTTCACCAGAAGAGATCCTATTAGGAATCTAGGTCTCTGTTAGGAGAAAAGTCCTATTAAAGACTACCTTGTGAGAGGATTTCAGATTCATAGTTGTGAACCACCTTGTTAGAGGATTTAAAAAGGCTTTGCTAGGCCTACCCAGTTAAGGGTTTCAGACTTGTCGAAGATGTGAGTAATCAACAAGTGAGTGATCTAGATACTAGCACAGTATGCTTGGTTAGATCCCTAATAGCTCATTGTTAATGCATTTCAACATTACTTCAGTCTTCAATATCTCCACACTCCTACTCTTCACATAGACCTAATCTTTTCTTCTATGATCGCACATACAAAACCTCATCATCAACTAAAACCCTAGACATGATGTCCTTATAAAGGAGTCTAATTTCATGTCGGTCCAATAGGATTACATTACAAGTTCCTAGGTTCAATGCATCTAGACACTTTTGGTAACATGACACAAAATCACCGCCAAAGTGTCAGTGGATGATAACTCATCACAGAAATATCGGTTGGTAACTCATCATAGAGTAATACCGATTCATACAATTTTACCGATTATCGGTTTTTAAAATGAAGATTGGAAAAATGCTAACTACCGCTTTGTTCCTTCGTACTGCTTGAGATCCTCGAACCGCTTAAGGTCTTCATACCGCTTTGGGTCTTTAGTCAGTTTGTGATCGGGAAACATCTTCTGCAAAACACCGATAGTCTAAAGACTATAATACATAATACCTGTTGGAACAATAACCGGTTGAGCATAACTCATACATAAAGAAAGTGATCACAAAACAAGTGTGTGTCCATCAATGACAATCACAACATCATCAAAATGCCAACAATCTCCCCCTTTGGCATTGAAGACAACACTTAGAAAAATTTTGACATCTAAGTGTTCTTACAACAAAAATATGCCATATGCAAAATTACTCCCCCTAAGCATATACACTATCCCTTTTGCAGAAATTACAATGTATACTACTCTCTTAAAGTGGTAACATAACATTCACCAAAATTTTAAATACTACTTCCCCTTTGCCAACAATGTCAAAGCACTGCAAAATAACCCCTGTTTCTTATTATCATTAAAATTGAGTAAATGTTTATGACAATAAGAATGAAACTTGTCAAAAATTGATTTAAAATCTTGCAAAAAAGTCTTCATGTCTAATGACCATGACTCAAGTAATGAGGTAGCAACCTCACTTTCAGTTTGCATCTGATATACCTGTTCTTCCATGGCATCAATGGTACTCATCTCTTGAGTTACCGTTAGGGCTTCCAGATTGAGAAAGCACTTCTGAAGAATTTGCAGTTTGGGAAATAAGACTAGTTGAAGTTCCTGCAAATCTCTTGACTGATTGCTGATCTCTAACTCTATCCCAGCAGACTGAAGCTAGTACTGGTGGACTGTTTGCCCATATGTAGTGAAAGAATCATATGGTGTCTTGAAGTTGCTTATGTACGTCTATAGATCTGATTGGAGTTTATCCTTTTGTGTGAGCACATCATCACAAAATAGATGGGGTTGGCTAATTTTGCTTAACAGTAGTTTGCCCTCATCCATAGCATCTCTTATATCTTTCTGTTGTTTTTGAAGTTGAGACCGGAGCTCGTTCAGTTTCTTGACTAAGGTAATGTTTAGTGCCTTTTGATGCTTCTTCTTGGCATTTGCTTCAGCAACATCTTCCAGACATTGAACTTGATCCTCTACAATAGTACATAGAAGTTTCAGCTTTGACAGAGAGGAATCGGTACTGGGAAGGTTAGTACCAGGAATCAAATTGGTGAGGGTGTCAACTGCAGTTTGAATGACATCTTGTTCCTTTTTCCTCCTCAATGTTTCCAATCTTTCTTGTGCAAGATTTATGCTTTGCAACAGCTCTGATTCATCTACAGATTGGAGGTCGATAGGGCTGGTGATGTCAACCAGTTTGGCTTGACCACTGGTTGCCTTTGGAGTCTCCGCTTGTTTGGCTTTCTCTGTTTCCTCCTTCTCTACGACTCTTTTCTTTTCTGCTTCTTCTTTCCTTAGTTCTTCCTTCTTCTTATCTTCTTCCTTCTTCTTCTTCTTTTCTTCCTCCTTTTTCTTCTTCTCCTCTTCTCCTCTTCTTTCCTCTTCTCCTCTTCTTTTTTCCTCTTGTCTTCCGCTTTCTTTTTCTCCTCCTCTTTCTTTTTCTCTTCCTCTTTCTTTTTCTCTTCCACTTTCTTTTTATCTTCCGCTTTCTTTTTCTCTACCTCTTTCTCCGCTTTCTCCTTATCAACGTTTTCTTTGTCCAGTTTTTCCTTTTCTGGTTTTTCCTTGTCTCGTTTCTCTTTCTTTGCTTTTTCCTTATCAACCTTTTCCTTTTTTGTGTCTGGAGTGACATCTTCACCATCCAATGCATC
This sequence comes from Cryptomeria japonica, assembly GCF_030272615.1. Classification (NCBI taxonomy): domain Eukaryota; kingdom Viridiplantae; phylum Streptophyta; class Pinopsida; order Cupressales; family Cupressaceae; genus Cryptomeria; species Cryptomeria japonica. The sequence continues at coordinate 195,341,266 of NC_081409.1, read as the reverse complement.
AAAATCAATAGTGTCCACCTGTTCTGTAACTCTTTCTCCTTCACCATCAAATACCTCATCCAGTTTGGCTAAGGATTGGTCAGGTTCTTGATCGGCCTTCTTGTTGGCCTCAGACACTTGATGTAACCGGACAATAGCTTTGGCATGTAGATGAGTGTCCTTCTCCACTTCAGAGGTTCTTCCTTCTAGTAGCCCGAGTCTTCTTCTTCTCATGAAGAAGAGACCTTTATTCTTGTCCATAATTTCAAATAATTTGGAATTGGAGGCATCAGGAAAGTACTGAGCAAATACTTTCTCCCTTATTTCCTATTCTTTCTCAATGGAAATGCACCATTTGTTGTCCAAAGAATTGTATAAGGAATCACGTGTCACCAATCTAATTTCAGATGGTGACCCGGTCATTTACACACAGATATTTTATCATTTCCTTCTCTACTTCTTCCTTCTCATTATCAGAAAAATCATCAAAATACTCTTTTAGGTCATCAAGCACCTTTCTCTTAATGTTCTTTACAGTCCTTTGAAAATGTGTCAGAGGCTTATAAGAAGAGATGTCTATATTTACCAGTGCTAACGATGCAGGTGCATTACCGATAGATTTAGCCTTCTTGCTTGATTGCCTAGTTTTCTTAGGCTGCACTTCCGGTTCAGTATCCTTGGACTCCGGTGAGTTGTTTTTGGTCTTCCGCTTCCTCTCAAATACTTTAGCGGGTGCAACTTCTAGTTTCTTCTTGGCAGGTGAATGCTTGGTCACTTTTGGGCTTGCTGAGGTAATAGGTGCTGATACCGATGGCATTGCCTTTCCCTTTTTCATTGAAGTATCTTCAACCGTTGTTACCCTTTCTAAGTAGGTGTCGGTTCGCTTTTTCTTTGCATCTAAAGGAGAGGCAATTAGGGTAGAGATATACCCATCCAACATGTCATACATTACTTCATACCCCATGGGTTCTACTGCTTCCTTTCTTGGATCTACCGCTTCCATTATGCATTCATCTACCTTTATGGTAAAGCAGATGTCCTCTTCATATTTCTTAACAATATCTCCAAATATCCTCATCCTCTGACTCATCTTCCACTTGAATTCATCAAAGTATTTATTCAAGACCTCAGGATATCTGGTTCCCACCGCTTGGAGACTTTCCCTAATTTGTTTAGTGACTGGTTGGTTAGTAGACCATTGAATATCACCAACTCCTAGGAAATAGCCTTGGAAGTAGAAAAATAGGCCAACCAAAAGTTGTCCAAATTTGAACCTTAGAGCACTGTCCTATTTGATGGACTTTAGGTTCAGTAGAAGTTGTTTTAGCAAACAGGTACACAAATCAAATGAGGTGTCTTCCTTGATCATTTTGTATGCAGCTGTAGCGTCCTAAAATTGCGACACTTGCAATTTCAACTGCATTTGGGTCTTCACGATGGCAACGCAACACTGAACCTGAATGGAGACCCTGAAACTTGTTCATGACATCAAAAACTGCATTTTTCAACACCTTGGCATGATCCCTCCTTGTACCCTGCTGTCCCTAGAGGTGGGACCATGGCACCCAGCACCCTGGTCCTTCAGGACTAGGGCGCCCAGCGCCCTGGTCCCCTAGGACCATGGCGCCCAGCGCCCTGGTCCCCGACCCTATTTTTGGGCCCGGTCTCTTTTGGGCATTGGGTCTTTATGTTTGCAATTTGGGAAATAATGTTTCCTGGTCAGCCTAAGGTCGGAAAAATCAGTCTTTTAACCTTAATTGACAAGTATATAAACTACATTTCCTCTCCCATTTTGGTAAGATGGAAAAAAGGCGGAAACGATATTCAAACATTCAAGCATTCAAGCATTCAAGCATTCCTTCAAGCAAGTGAGCATTCTAAGTCTCCATTCAAGGCTAAGTGTTGCATTTAAGACAAGGATTCAACCATTGAAGAGGAGATCACATACAACATACAACAACATCTACACCTTCGCATGTAAGAATACACACATTCTTACAACAAGGTACTAATACTTGTTTTACATTACGATCATTTACATTTACAGCATTCTCATTTCTTGGTTAATTCCAAAACCAGGGTTTGACCTAAGGGCAAACCCCTAATCCCTAACCCCCCAATCATCCTCGCTTTTCTGTGTGTAGGTTGCAGGTACACGGCTGTAATTGAAGATCTGGAATCCTTATGCAGAGACGAACAAATCCCCCTTCGTTTTGCGGATTTTTCGGAGGACCGTGTGCATGTCGGGCGCCATCGTCCCGTCAACTTTCGCTCAAATTTGTAGGACAGCGCCGTCTCGACATTTTACTGCTAATTCTAGGTCCACAGCTTCATCCTATATTCCTATCTCTGTTTATAAGTGAATCTTTCTCACTTTTTATGCATTCCTAGCTTAATCATTCTATCTACATTCTTTACAAAAGAGGGTAGCCTTGCTGTCTTAACCCTTGAAACTCATTTAGAATCTAATCTTGCATTGTGTGGGATTGGATCTTGTGGGTTTCAACCCCTCTTTTGAATGTAAAGTCTCTCCTAAGTGAAAACCCTCAACTCTAGTGACCTCCTTCCCCTCTCCTCGAAGTGGTGGGGGGAACACTTAGGGTTCGCTCGCGATTTTCTGCTGTACATTTTGGTGAACCCGACGTGAACATCCTTTCTGATTATTCATGACTAGATCTGAAAATTGGCTTCCTTAATTACATTTCCATGTTTGATCTTTTGCAAATTTTAGAGGTTAATTGCATAAAAACCCTAAAATTTTCTTTTTAGTAGTTGAGCTTGTGAAATGTTTAATTGTTAATGCTTGTTTCAGATCTACCCTTCTATTGCAAATTGTCAAATCATATCTATGCTTTAATTTTGAAAATTAAGTGGTTAAGTGTCAAAACCCTAATTTTTAAAACCCTCTTTGTTCAACCTTTGACTGATAATTTCATTGATCAAAACATCTCCAAATCGGCTGTAACTTTGGATTCTGCAACAAAATCATAATATCTTTCATCCCTGAAAATTTGGGAAAAAGTTGCGAGGACCGTGTGCACCCCGAGCGCCATCGTCCCTGACATTTTTTCTGAAATTTCGGGAGGTAGATCTTACTGTATTTTTCTACTAAAATCCAGAATTTTGGTTGATTTTATCAATTACAACACTTTCAAAATTAAAGTCAAAGCTGGTCCAGTGATTGCTTGGATTAAGGCTCCTAATCATTCAAAAATTGTTGAAATTGAAATTTTGTGTCAAAATTGTGCTTCTTACTATCCTAAATCTGAAAAGTGTGTTGGCGTTCATTCGAAATTTCAATGCTTTATTCAAATTCTTGCAATTTGTGACTTTTGAAATCAAGTGTTTAATTGCAACAACTTTGATTTCCGCTTTCAAAATTGAATTTTGCGTGAAATTGAGTCAACTTTTAAATTTCAAAGCTTGCATTGCTCTTAGTATTCCCTCTAAAGTCATAAAATTCAAAATTTCAGTTTCCCTCTCTTTTTCAAAATTCAAATTTTGCATTTTTCAACAATCTTGGTAGGGTTCAATTTTGAGATTGCAACTTTAATTTGGCCTATCTACAGATCGTAAAATCACTCAATTTTTTCAGATTAGCTTTAAAATCATCATAACTGTCATCCCTGCAAATTTTGAAAAAAGTTGCGAGGACCGTGTGCACCCCAAGGGCCACGGTCCCTGACATTTTTTTTGAAATTTCGAGAGATTGTCATGATTGCATTTAACAGCTTAAATCTAGGAGATTGGCTGGTTTTACTGAAATTTGCTACCTCTAAATTCAAAATCTTCTCTCCCTCTCTAGTGCATGAATTTTACAACAATAAGCTCTACTTACACTATTCCCGTTAGATGAAGCCTTAGAATTAAGTCTTTCCAAGGTTTAATTACCGAGGAGATGGAACCTAATTTGAATAGCCTTTTTAACGAGGACACGGGTAATTCCTCTAATCCTCCTAATGATGAAGAAGCTCTCCATGAGGTTTCTGTAGAACAACTTTCGAAATTGGATAACCAATTTGATGATTTTCAGCAATGGATGTCTCAAGGGTATCCCGATGGTCAAGCTCTTTCATTAATTGAGGGTCTAAAACGTATGGTTCAAAGTGATAAGAATGGAATTGATATTTTGCATGGTATTGCACACATTGTGGATTCGAATGTGATTCCTATGAAGAGTTGTGCCGAAACTTTAGGTTATACACAACCTCCCACTCAAGTCAATCATTCTATTCCGTTGACAACTTCTATTGCTAGTATACCTAGTTTTACATCAAACATAATGACTACTTCTATACAAGACATTCCGCCTATGATCACCAGTCATGGGGACAATCCTTCTTCTTTAATTAACCCTCTTCCTTCAATTAATCCGACTTCTTCATTCATTCCTTCAATGAGTGTCCCTATTACATCTCCACAAATGAACCTGGCGCAAGGGGGCAATTCATTTAACCATTCCATTCCTCCTTGTGGTGCTCCTCCTTTCCAATCATCTCCTATGACTAACTATCATAGTGTCCCGCCACCTTACTCTCAATCAATACCTTCTTTCAATAACATAATACCTCCATCTCAATCTAACACGTCTAATATGAATTCTTCGACTGAAGCGACCATTAACAATCTTGCACAAACTGTCTCTTCTTTACAGCAACAAATTGCCTCTATGAATCAATCTAAGTTTAGTGTGCCCACATTTGATGTTGCGAGCCCACTTTCTCTTGACATTGTTCGAGCTATCCCTCCTAAACATGTTGAAATCCCGCATTTGGAGCTTTATAATGGTAAAGGTGATCCTCTAACACATGTTAAGAATTTTCAAACAATATGTACCGATTTTGCTTATGACCAAAGGTTGCTTGCAAAATTGTTTACTAGGACATTAAGAGATAAAGCCCTACAATGGTATTGCTCGCTGCCTTCTTATTCTATTACTTCTTTCGAACAACTTGCAAATGCTTTCATTCAACAATTTCAAAACAATATAAGTCCTAAAGTTACTTTGATTGATTTAATGCATTGTAAACAAGGTGTTAAAGAAAAAGTGACTGATTTCATTGGTAGATATAAGCATTTGTATGCTCAAATTTATTTTCCAGTGCCTGACAATGATATTCAAAGAATCTTTATTTCTAATTTACAAAATGATAGTCGAGAAAAACTTCTGTTTTTTGAGTTTACTTCTTTCCAACAGTTGTGTGCAACTCTTCACAATTATCAACTGACTGTGAGTCAAATGGAACAAGCAAATCCTATGGCTCCAAGTGATAAGGGTAATAGTAGTCAACAACCATTTGGAAAGTTTAAACTAAACAGAGAGTCCATTAATTCAATGAAAACATCAACAACAACAATGTGAATGCAACATTAGGTGTGCCTCCTATTTCTAAGTTTTTCAAGAAAGAAAGAAAGTTTACTCCTTTGAATGAATCATTGCATAGTATTATGAATAAGTTATTGGAACAAAATGTGCTTACTCTCCCTCCTATAAGGCAAATCGATCCTACAAAGATTAATTCACCCTATTTTGATAACAAATCTTTTTGTCAATTTCATTGTCAACCTGGGCATGATACTGAAAAATGTTTTGCTTTAAAGGGTAAAATTCAAGATTTGATTGATAATAATACTATCTCTGTTTCAGGAGTGAATGATAAAGGCAACACATCTGTAGCTCCTCCTAACCAAAATCTTAAGATTTTTACTGATCCATTACCTTCTCATACCTCTAATGCGATTGAGACTAATGATTCCTCTTTCTCATCTGATGGTCTTGTGTCTATGACTCCGAATGTGATTAACTTTGTAGAGCAGCAAGAAAACCCTAAAGAACCTTCCATCATATTTGATTCTAGTGAAACTATCAGGGCACCTGATGGTCCTTTATATATAGTTGCAAAAGTCAAGAATACACCTTGTCGTGGAGCGCTTATTGATCCTTCGTGCATGGTTAATGTTATTACTGAAGAATTTATTTTTACTTTGCAATTGAATCAAGTGATCTATGACAAAACAAATGTGGTTGTGAAATTATTTGATGCATTTTCTTCTCCTGCAATTGGTTCTATTACATTACCTATTGAGGTCCATAACAAATCCCTTGATGTGAACTTTGCTATTATTCCTTCATCCGAACAATTTCGTGTGAAGCTAGGCTATCCTTGGCTATCTTCCATGAAAGCTATTGCTTCTCCTATTCACAAGTGTTTGAAATTTCCCCATAATGGTGAAGTTGTTACTGTCAATCATAGTCTCTTTAAACCAGCTGAAAGAACTTCTAGCATTCCTATTGATTATTTTTGGCCTAAACAATTCCAATCTCTTCCTCTGTGAAGTGATCATCTTTTCAAATCTTATCAAAAGTGGAAAAAAGATATGATCCTATCTCTAAGTGAACCTAGAACACCCAAACTTGATATTCCTATCGTTCTTGAGAAGGAAGTTCTTGCTTTGAAAGATTAAACTAATGTCTTTCCTCAAGAAGATTCCCAACCCATTCCTATGGATGTGACTATGTCTATGTCTAATAAACTTTCTAAAAGTAGACCTATACCTCCTCGTCATGATGGACTTGGTCTCCTTCCTAAACCAAATATTCCTCCTTTATATGGAGCAGTTCCTCCTCCTTCCTCTTATGGAGAGAAGAGACCTTCCTCTTCTCCTATTATCCAGCCTAAGAGACCACAACCTAAACACCCAAGTGATAAGGATGAGAACATTCCTCCTCCTCAATCTTCTCCACTTCCTACTAAGACTAGACGAAACCGTTCTGCATGTGAACGCCGATGAAAGCGTCGTCTTAGAGCTCAGGCAGCTGCTTCTCAAACTTTGCAATCCCCAAAAACACCTTCAACAAGAATTATTCCATTTTCTCCAAAATCTCCTAAACATAAGATGCATGATGGTCTTGATCCTATGCGAGTTAAAGATCCTATTTTTATAAATCTTGATGATGATATGGATGAAAATGTTATTCATGATGAAAATGTTACTTCTCTTGCTTCTGATAGTGAATATGAATATGTTGATGTTGATAACCATTTATCTAACGAATTTTCTAAAGCACTTATCCTAGCTCCTAGACAAGAACAACGTGGCTTGGAACATGAACATAGCCCTTGTTTGGATCTTGTGATAGCTCCATTTGCTGTGTTGGATGTTCCTCCTCTAGCGTGTTTCCTGCCTTCCCGAAATATTGATCAGCAAGATTGGGGGGTAGATGACGTGGTAGACTAGTTACATTAGCATAGCAGACTCTCTCCTCCTCTCTTTTGTTACTTCTTCTATGTGTTATTCTCATTCTTCTTGTTGTCCTTAGTGTTGTCTACTTGAGGACGATGCAAAGAATTGAGATCTCTTTTGGTCTCTCTCATGTTGACTCAAAAGACACATGTGTTCCCTTCTTCTAGGTGACCTTCCTTGATTGGGGAATGAAGAACAATTATGCATACATACATATGATATACATGAATTATCATACAGCATACTGACCCCAAGGAAAGCGAAGTCACCTTGTGCTTTGTGTTTTGTGTCTATTATCCTTGGGTTTATCTCACACTTGGGGGCTAAATCTTTGTGATAACGTGCTCCTTTCCCTTCTCATTTCTTATGTGTATCACTACCTTAAAGCAATCACCCCCGGTGAGGCGTGTGCAATCGCTTTAACGTAGGGGGGCATACATCCCGTCTATCCCTTCAGGATACTTGAAAATTTCTTGGCGAACTTAGCTTTGCCTTGAAAATTTTTGGTATTTCTTTTGCATGACTCATAGTGAGGGAACCTTACTACTGACAGTCATTGTTCTCCCTCGTGATCTTCCCTTTTACTTTGTCAATCGAAGTCGTAAGATCCTTAGTCCACTGGGGGCTTGGTATGTCTTGCCTCCTTGACATAGTGAAAGTCTTTCAATGTTGTTTCCTTGTACTTTACCGGAAGTATGAGCGTACGCTTATACTCCCGCTAAAGTGGGGGCTAAATGTAGCATCCTAAAATTGTGACACTTGCAATTTCAACCGCATTTGGGTCTTCACGATGGCGACACAACACTGAACCTGAATGGAGACCCCGAAACTTGTTAATGACATCAAAAACTGCATTTTTCAGCACCTTGGCATGATCCCTCCTTGCACCCTGCTGTCCCTGGAGGTGGGACCATGGCGCCCAGCGCCCTAGTCCTTCAGGACTAGGGCGCCCAGTGCCCTAGTCCCCCAGGACCATGGCGCCCCGCGCCCTAGTCCCTGGCCCTATTTTTGGGCCTGGTCTCTTTTGGGCATCAGGTCTTTATGTTTGCAATTCGGGAAATAATGTTTCCTGGTCGGCCTAAGGTCGGAAAAATTAGTCTTTTAACCCTAAATGACAAGTATATAAACTACATTTCCTCTCCCATTTTGGTAAGATGGAAAAAAAGGCGGAAACGATATTCAAACATTCAAGCATTCAAGCATTCAAGCATTCCTTCAAGCAATTGAGCATTCTAAGTCTCCATTCAAGGCTAAGTGTTGCATTCAAGACAAGGATTCAACCATTGAAGAGGAGATCACATATAACATACAACATAGAACATACAACAACATCTACACCTTCGCATGTAAGAATACAAACATTCTTACAACAAGGTACTAGTACTTGTTTTACATTACGATCATTTACATTTACAGCATTCTCATTTCTTGGTTAATTCCAAAACCGGGGTTTGACCTAAGGGCAAACCCCTAATCCCTAACCCCCCAATCATCCTCACTTTTCTGTGTGTAGGTTGCAGGTACGCGGCTGTAATTGAAGATCTGGAATCCTTGTGCAGAGACGAACAGATCCCCCTTCGTTTCGCGGATTTTTCGGAGGACCGTGTGCACGCCGGGTGCCATCGTCCCGTCAACTTTCACTCAAATTTGCAGGACAGCACCGTCTCGACATTTTACTAGTAATTCCAGGTCTGCAGCTTCATCCTATATTCCTATCTCTATTTATAAGTGAATCTTTCTCACTTTTTATGCATTCCTAGCTTAATCCTTCTATCTACATTCTTTACAAAAGAGGGTAGCCTTGCTGTCTTAACCCTTGAAACTCATTTAGAATCCAATCTTGCATTGTGTGGGATTGGATCTTGTGGGTTTCAACCCCTCTTTTGAATGTAAAGTCTCTCCTAAGTGAAAACCGTCAACCCTAGTGACCTCCTTCCCCTCTCCTCGGAGTGGTGGGGGGAACACTTAGGGTTCGCTCACGATTTTCCGCTTTACAGCAGCATTCATCATAGCAATAGGGACATAGTTTATTCGGCTAGCATAAAACACGTGGTAGCCGATCGCCATGTAGGCATACTTAACCAAGTCATCTTTGATGGGGTTGACAGTCATTCCCTATTGGTCACTTAGAGAATCGGTGAGCTTAGTCATTTCAGTCTTGATGACCTTCCTTAGGGTTGGCACCTCACCAATGTTGCAGAAACTGGTGATGGCATAAATTGCTTCAGGTGTTATGTCATGTGTCCTCTCGAGATACGTTTTGTCACCATGTACTCTGCTCAGGATGATGCAGATGTGTTCTTCAGTGAACTCTTCAAGAAAATAAACAACATTATGTATTTTTTTCCTCTCTAGGATGTTGTATTTTGGTTTGATTTTCTTGTCATCCCCACAGAATAGACCTAGCTGGGAATGAATCGCTAGGGATCCCAGGCCTTCCAATTTATAGTAAATGTACCCTGAAATATCTTCTTCAACAATGACTCCGATAGGTATTTGGGACAAGGCATTGTATTTCATTTTTCTTTGAATAAATTCAGCTGAGTCCATGGGTACACTAGAACTAGAGTGCGATGCAGAAGCTATGCTTAACAAGAATTTGGAGAAATACCTTCAAAATTTTGAAATTTAGGGTTTGCCAATGCAAATCACACCACACCACTTAGGTTGCTTGATTACCACTTAGTGTTCTTCACTGATAGGTTGAAAATATCTCTGGATTCTTTTGCAAGATTTGAATTATCTCTGAATCGCTTGACGAATTGCTCTTCATTGCTTTTCACTTGAAAAATTCTTTGCTCGCAAATAGATAAGTGAAAATGGCATCAAAAATCCCTTTTAAATGATCTTTCACCTACCATAATAAATGCTCCACTGCTAGGGTACAAAACCTAATTTTGCCCTTTACCGCTTCAAAATCTTCTATCGATTGACAGGTAACATATACCGCTTAAGGTCTTTACCAATATAAATTGGGGGTTCAAATATTTCACTGATATGCTCCCCTTAAGCTTTTCTAAAGCTCAGTTTGCCGGTTCAGAGACTTCCACACTAGGTGCAGAAGCTGGTTCGTCTTGTGACACTTCTTCAGGTTTCTTTTTCCATGTTTTATTCATTCCCACTTGAACGGTTTCAACATCAATCTTCCCTTCTGGAGTGATCGGTATATCATCTGATAGGTTCTTTCTCATTCTGCAGGTTCTGGCAGGGTGTCTTGGTTTGTTGCAATGATAGCATACCATTCCAGGTGTTCTCCATGGTCCATTGTTCATTCTACCATTCTTCCTTTTGTATGTTGCAGCAATGTGACCACTACCATGACAGATCAAATAGGTTGCTCTCCAACTGGTTGCCACTTGATAGCCACCACCACCTGATTGATGGTCATAGGCATTATATCGGTTTGGATTCTGGTTCACAGAGGGTTCCAGAACAACTCCTTGAGTTCTTTGAGGATATCTCCCAGTGTTGTGCACAACATACCTACATTCAAATGCTCTATGCCCAAACTTGTTGCATGCATAACAGTTTCCATTGAATCTATTGGATCTAGGCTTATTGTTTAGAAAATAAGGAAAATTATTGTAGGCCTTATTTCTACACACATTAGCAATATGTCCTTCTTTGAGACAATTAAAGCAAACAAGTTTAAAGTTTTGCTTACCTTTATCCTTTGATGTTGGTTGCTTCTTTGATGCTACATATTTTGTTCCAGAGGTCTCACCTTCCTCATAACCGGAGAAACCAAGTCCAGTGGTATTCTTTATCGGTTTTGCTGATTCAAGCTTTTGCTCTAACTTAATAGTACTCTGATTGAATTTGGAAATCATTTCCTTTGACTCTGTGAGTTCCTTGGAAATAGCAGCATTGGATTCCTTCAAGGTTGCATTCTCAGAAATAGCCATGTTTAGTTCACCTTGCATTTCTTCTTTTTCCACTTTACTCTCTTGGAGATGAGCGGTAAGGGTACTGATTTCTAGCTTCAGCTTAGAGATCTCATGATCTTTGTCTTTTACCAGATCTTCAGCTTTCCTTCGATTCTCAAGCTCTTGACACATTTTGATAGTCAGTCCTTCCAATTCCCTTCTCAGGTTGGCATTAGATTCATTCATTTTTTCAACTTCTTCAACTAGGGCATCCATGTCTGCTTCATTAGCAGAACTATTTTCAATAAGCTCCATTAGTTTCTCAACATGCTCTCTTCTATTTGCTAGAGAGACTTTATACTTGACTTTGAGTTCATCATAGGATTTCTCAGTCTGAGAGAGATGATGAGTAAGTTCCCTCACAATGTATTCCCCCATATCTCCTTCCAAGTGGTTAAACTTATAGAAAGGTTGGCTTTGATACCAATTGATGAATACTAAGGGGGGGGGGGTGAATTAGTATACCAAAAAATACTGAACTCAAACACTTAAACAATTTAGTAGATAATCGGTATGACAGATTTACAAATAAACCGGTTAAGATAAATACAAACCAAATAGAAAACAAAGCATTCACCCACAAGAGCACAATCACCATAACACAAGAAGTTTTGACGTGGAAACCCAAATGGGAAAAACCACGGTAAGCAAAATCTCACAAGTAACTATCTGCAGAATATAAACCAGACTGGTTAAGGTCAGACCGGTTAAGGTCATACAATGTTCTTCACCAGAATAGATCCTGTTAGGAATCTAGATCTCTATTAGGAGATAAGTCCTGTTAAAGACTACCTTGTGAGAGGATTTCAGATTCACAGTTGTGAACCACCTTGTTAGAGGATTTACAAAGGCTTTGCTAGGCCTACCCGGTTCAGGGTTTTAGACTTGTCGAAGATGTGAGTAATCAACAAGTGAGTGATCTAGATACTAGCACAATATGCTTGGTTAGATCCCTGATAACTCATTGTTAATGCATTTCAGCATTTCTTCAGTCTTCAATATCTCCACACTCCTACTCTTCACACAGACCTAATCTTTTCTTCTATGATCGCATATACAAAACCTCATCATCAACTAAAAACCTAGACATGATGTCCTTATAAAGGAGTCTGATTTCATGTCGGTCTAATAGGATTACATTACAAGTTCCTAGGTTAAGTGCATCCAGACACTTTTGGTAACACGACATAAAATCACTGCCAAAGTGTCAGTGGATGATAACTCATCACAGAAATACTGGTTGGTAACTCATCACAGAGTAATATCGGCTCATACAATTTTACCGATTACCGGTTGTTAAAATGAAGATTGGAAAAATGTTAACTACCGCTTTGTTCCTTCGTACCACTTGAGATCCTCTAACCGCTTGAGGTCTTCATACCATTTTGGGTTTTTAGATAGTTTGTGACCGGGAAACATCTTCTGCAAAACACTGATAGTCTAAAGACTATAATACATAATACCGGTTGGAACAATTACCAGTTGAGCATAACTCATACATAAAGAAAGTGATCACAAAACAGGTGTGTGTCTATCAATGACAATCACAACATCATCAAAATGCCAACAGGTGGACCTCACAGAAGAGCTTATTTCCAAGATTATAGGCATGTCGATGGATGGTAAGAAGGTCTTTATAGATAGAAAGGTCTCAGATGAAGTAGTGTGGATATTTCCTAAAGGAAAAGAGAGAGAAAACGTCTAGTTAGGAAGCCAAAGAGAAGCTTTGAAATGGGTTCTATCAAACCCCTTTCGATGGTGATCATTAAGGTACTTATACAATATTTCTCCCTTGATGACTGCTATACTAATGTTTTTAGACATCATGTTGTGTTGGTTAACCATTTTAGGAATTAGGATAGGATTTATTTTCCATATTATCTTATGTATTCCTTGAATGAGGGTATTAGAGAGAACAAGTTGAACTCAAAAATCCTTGTCTTGCATGAAGGCCTAATTATGCTTATTATGAAGCACATTAAATCCATGCCCTCTCCTTCTAAAAGCAAGCCTAATTTTTTTGAGGAATCCACCCCCTCGAAGGATGAGGAGTCAAAATTTAATATGTCAGAGGATGAGGGGTGGGATATTGAGGAAGATTCTGATATTAGGGATGGGATCAAAAGGGGAAAGTTGAGCTCTTACATGATCTTGAAGAGGGGAAAAAAGAAAAAATCCTCCCCTATTTCTTCCCACTCTAAGGAATAGAGTGATCACCACTCTTCCCTTTTAGATGACTTTGTGGAGGTCTCTAAGGATAGGGCTATGAGATCGACATTCTCTCATTAGCTAAATGTCAATTCTCCTCATTTAAACTTGGATTCAGAGAACCATGATGATGTTTTGGGTCTCGCTAAGGATGTGGTGGTAGATTCTTTTAAATTCCACAAGTGGTATTTCCATGAAATCAAATAAATGAGCCTTAAGATAAGGTCTATTCAAGCCAGGTTAGATGAGGGTTTGGAGCATGGTAATTTGTGGGTGGACAAAGAAGGCAAAAACATGTTGGTATCTCTTCAAAAAGCAGTAACGAATGTGGCCAGTTTGAAATTAGGCTATGAGGGGTGTATTGTGACCCTGGAAATAAAAATGGAGGATATAAATAGTAATTTGGTTAAATTTGTTAAGTTCAACCACAATGTGATTAAAGGGTCTATAAGCAGTATGAGGATTTTGGTTGACAAATTTGAAAAAATTCAACATGCCAACCCCCAATTTATTGATTTGGAGGACAAAGGTAATCAGGATAGTGATGAAGAGGGCAAATGGACGTGCACACAAACCAAAGGTTGTCTCAAAATGGTTGTTGACTAGTCACTGAAGGATTTGGAGTATATCAAGAAGCTTGCTCAAGAGGCTTTTGAGCATGATGAGTTTGAGGTTGTTGATATTTAAAAAAATCTGAAGTAATTGTTTTCTGGTGTTTTTTTGCTTGTCTTGGCTTGAGGCCTTGTTGTATTTGGACTTTTTCATATCTCTTGTTTTGTTGTTGTGCCTATGTTGTCTTATTGATATTTTGCTAATGGCAACGTTTTGTATATAGGGTTTTAGGTCCCTTCAAACCTTGTTTGACCCTTTAATAAAAAAAAATCTTTCATTTTGACACCATGAAAGGATAGATGAATCTCAAATAATTTTTGTGTGTATAGATAGAGTGGTCAGTTCTCAAATAACCTTCATTTTTTATGTTCATCTTGATGTTGTAAGCAATATAATATGGGTTTTGAGTTATTGAGTAATTTTACAAGTGCAAGGAGTGAATTTGCCAAGACTCCAAAAGGCCTTAGAGACATTGTAACACCTCTATAATTTATTTTGAGAGTGGAATGAGAGAAAATTTTCTCTCCCTAGACCGATTTTCACCCAATAAAGGTTTCTCTATGGTAAATTATTTGTTGTAGCCACTATTTATGTTATCTTTGCATGTTTGCATCTCTAGTATATATTTCTTCATATTGACATAACCAATGAACACATGTGAATGTAATCACATACATTTTTGAAGTTAGTTAATAGTTTTAAAGGGGTTATGTTGGTTGATGGAAAACATATCCATAGGTGATCATATCTAGGAAAGTATATGTAGAATTGAAAGTTGGGTGAGTGCAAGCTAATGGGTCCTAAACCTAAATTTTTGTCGATATGAAACAAACACATATTTCTATTTACATCATATTTGTGCTCCTTTATAGAATGGGTATGCATTTTGAAGTGGGTATGTGTTCCATAAAATTAAAAATTTTAAACAGGCAATTTTTCTTCTATATTAGGCTTCGAAATCCAACCCTCAACCTTGGGCCTCCAAGTATAATGCCATGAAAATAGCAAAGAAAAACTTGAATTTTTTTGCTCGGTAATAATATATTGTTTTATTAAAATTAAAAGGAATATATGTATCAAAGTTTCCATCTACAACTAGATAAGCATCCAAAAAAGCCCACCACAACCAGATTGAATAAAAAAACTTCCTAATAGCCACTGCCCTTAACAAAAGCCTACCCACCAAACTCAAGATTTTTTGCAAAACATTCGCTCATAAACCAGTACAAACTTTAACCAAAAAAACTACCCCATCATCCTATACATTTCTAACATCATTAAGAAAAAACAAGGCATGGATAAACCCCTGAAACAAAACAAAAGTTCAAAAATTTCTTCCCATAGTATAAGAAGAGGAAATCATCTATTTCTAGATGTGTCTGGGTTGCCATCATCCCTTTTTTCATTAGTCACTTTCCTCTTCCTCGGTCGAAGCACTCTCTGCCCCCGTCGTTCTGCTTCAGCCTTTGGCATCTTGATCACCACCTCCAATTCCTTAATTTGTATAAAGATTTTTAGTGCCTCCCAGCCATGTTTGGCTTCTGCTCTTCGGTGCACTTGACATAGACCTTTTGGCCATTGTGCAAAGGGAAAAATGCCACCACCAAGGCCCTCCTCTTCATCTTTCATTCCCTCTCAAAACTTGAAGCCTTTTCCTGACACTACCCATTCAAGGAAGGAATCCATACCTACCAGGAAATATTTGTGTACTATAGTCTCCTTGACCCTCCTCACCATGCCTTCAGACTCCCCCACTTCTAAACCCCACAGCATGATCAAGGAGTATACGTCCATGTTGGTCTTGTACCTATTCCTGATCGAGTTAAAAGGCTTACCAAGAAATTAAGAGCACACACTGCATGAATTTCTCATCATTGAAGAGGAACATTCCTCTTAATCATCTTTGAGAGACCTCCCTAAAGACAAGACACAATTGTTTGTTTGTCCTTGAGGTAAGGTTGGCCTCCATTGATTAACTATTGCAACAGTTATGCCACCCTACACTTCAACACATTGTTTCTTCACTTGGTGCAGGAGCACCTATCTAAGGTCTTTCCCCATGTGACCTTTGTTGGAATTTTGCTTCTTTAAGAAGCCATGTAAATGTAATAAGAGCTAAGAGCTCATTGGTTTTGTTTAGGTCCTTGTTTAGGTCCTAGTTTAGGTCTTAGGTTCATAAGTCTAGGTTGAGTTTTCTTGTGTAGTAGAAGGTAGGTGTGCCTTTTATGTGTTTGGGGTCCTTTTGACATGGTTGTGTCCATAGGATAGCTCAAGGTAGGCTCAAAAGCCAAGAAAAGCAACATTGTAGAAGTTGCTCAAAAGTTGTAAAAAGTTGCATGCTAACTTTTCAAAGTTGTCATGTAACTTTTCCTCCAAATAGGTGATAACCTTAGTTTGGCATTAGGAACCCTAACCAAAGCACACCAACTGAGGCAGAGACACTATAAGCTATTGCAAACCCTAAAATGAGGGGTTGGATGTCAGATTGTATGGCCAAGAGAAAAGTCCTTGACTGTGACTGTGTTTTTGTTGCCAGTCAGCACAAATGAAGCATTAATAGGTTGATAATGGATTGTTTTGTAAATGGAGTAGTGTTGTGAATCTTGCATTGTGTTTATCCTTTCATTTTGAGCACTTAGGGTAGGTTCTTATGGAGGTTTGTGTGTGTTTGTAATTATTTTGTGAAGTACTCTATCACTGTCTAGTTTTGGACTGTTTTGTGTAATGGAATGATAACTCCTATCCCCATTGTGGAGACACCATGAAACCATGGGGCATAGGAGTGGAAACCTTTTATAGTATCCCAAAGCAAGAAGGGCCCTTGAAGATGCAGGAAAGTCTTTCAAAGACCCACCCCTAGGCGAGACTAGACTGTGCCCGGCTAGGAAGGGTTGAAGTTGTAGAGGTCCATGAGAACAAGGTGGGGCAAGGAAGGAGGCACCCTTTGGATGAGGTGTAGAGGGATGTGTGAAGCACCATTGGTGAGAAGGATGAGCTTCCACCAATCCAGATAAGGTTACAAAGATAGTAAACCATCACTGTGTCTTGGGTAGGCCTTAAAACCCTTGTAAAAACCCTCAAAAACCCCCAAATTCACCTAGGGCAGTGTATGGACACTTGGAGGCCCAAAACCAGAAAAATATTTGAGCCCTTGCCAAATGATTAGCAGTGCTTTTGGGAAGTTTCACAAGTTTGTGCATCGTTTGCAAGAGGGATCCCTAAAAGTCTGGAATGGAGGCCTAATTGGGCACATTCCTTGTAGCCCTGTTTTGTAGGAAAAAAAACAAAATAGTGAGATTGGTAATGAAATGGAAGGTTAAAACCTCTTGGGAGCACATGAATGGATGGATAACCATGTTAGAGACCTATCCTAACCTTGCTAGGACCTAAGAAGGTGAAGGAGGAGCTAAACCCTTATTAGCCTATGTGAGGGTTTTTGATGCTTGAGAGTAGATGTGACTTAGGGAGGAAAATCACAGATTGTTGGTGGGTGGATTGGGAAAGGTTAGGGGATTCCACAAGAAAGGGAAGTCCTAGAGACCCTAGGGTGTGGTTGAAACACCTGGTGATCCAAGGAGAGGATCAAGGAGCATAGACTAGGCTAGTCTATCCCATTCCCATTCCCATCAGATTGGTATCAGAGACCAAGTTAAAGATTTGGTGGACCGTGCATGTCTCTATATTTTGGTGAATCAGTAGGGGAGAACATAATGGTCACTAATGCAGAGCTGGCTAGGGAGGTAGAAGAGAAAAAGGAGAAAAATAGACTCCTTGAAGATGCTATGAGTGAAATAAGGAACAAGTTGCAAGCAGTGGTTGATCAGAGAGCACAAGAACTCTGGGGTGCCGAAACTAGTGACAGAGGCAAGAAGACAATTGACCTTGATGACATCATACCTAAACCAAACCCCTTAATCAATGAAGAACCTTTTGTAAAGGCCATCAAGGCTTTGAATACAAAATCTTTTGAAGGGTTGCCACATTTCAGTGGAAGGATGGACATTGACACTGTCATGGAATGGATTGAGGGCATGGAGAACCACTTTGAGTGTGAAGGTGTGACAGAAGCTCAAAAGGTTAAGGTTGCAAAATCAAGACTAAGGAGAGCAGCCTTGACATGGTGGAAGTACTTGCAAGAAGAGAGAGTTAGCATGGGAAAGCTACCTATAGCCAACTGGAAGGCCATGGTGAGTAAGATCAAGGAGAACTACTTACTAGAGGATTATGAAGTCCAACTTCATAAGAAGAGACAGGGATTGAAGCAAAAAGACCTTGATGTGACCTCCTACATAGAGGAGTTTCAAAACCTTTGTCTTAGATCAAAAGTCCAAGAGGAGGAATCTATCAAGGTGGCTAGGTATCTAAGTGGCCTAAAGTGGAACATCCAAGAGGAGATAAGCCTATGGACTCCTACTACTATCTAAAAATGTCATTAGCTTGCTGTCAAGGTGGAAGAGAGGAACAAAAGGAAGGGAGACTCTAACGACAGGGGTAGAGGTAGAGGTAGAGACCAAATGAATCACCAAGGTGGTTACCAAAGCAAGGCAAATGAGAAAAGGAATCAAGGAGAGTCCAAGTTGACTGAACATAGTAGTGAAACCAATCTCAGAGGAGGCCATTCTAGAGGAAGAGGTGCACAAGGGGGTCCAAGTAGGGGTAGAGGTACTGGTAGGGGTAACTCCTGTAGACACTCAAAATTGTCCAGTCTAATTAAATAAATATTTTATTTATTTAATTATCTTAGCCTAATTTTTCTATTAATTAAATAAATCTTTATTTATTTAATTAATTCATTTATCCTCTTCTAGCCTTATTTCTCATTTAAATAAATAACATTTATTTATTTAAATTATCCTTTTCCTAAATTAAATAAATATTTTATTTATTTAATTATCTCATTTCTTCTATTAATTAAATAAATCTTTATTTATTTAATTAATTCATTATCCTTTTCTACACATGACACATGTCATTCATCTCTTAATTCCTACACTACCTACCTCTTTCATTATTTTATTGTTTCTTCTACCTACCCTCTAATCCTAGCCGACCTCCTTTTTACACCTCTTAATCTTATCCCTCCATTTCTTATTGTGTCTTCTATTTAAGGAGATTCCTCCTTCATTATCAAACCCTAATGATCATTTTGGCTACACTACGATCCTACTTGCAACCACATTCCATTGTTTGTTGAGCTCTTGTGCACATAAAAATCTGAGAGCAAATATATCAAGCAAGATCAATGGAGATAGGAAGAATGGAGATCAAAACCCTATTGGACATGTGATGGTATAATCTTTGTGATTTTGTTTTATTTACATTGTCTTAGGTAATCTTCATATGTTATGGTGGATCTTTGTTGTTGTTAGGCTAGGGTTTGGTGGTTGAATTCATTTAGCCTTTCAATACTGTTATTATTGTATCCATTTTCACCATATACATTTTGGCACGCCTGGTGGGACTCTTGCCCCTTTGCATTTAACCTCCTTGTTGCAGATTTTGCGTTTTTGAAATTGCAAATCGGACATTTTCGACAGCATTTTAGGTTTTTCCGCGTCTGCGAACTTTTGGATCGCGTCTTTGGTTTTCTGGCGCGTTTGCGAAATCTGGAATCACGTCTGTGTTTTCGACAAATTTTATTTTGCAGGTTTCAGAGAAAAGCGTTTGTGTTTTAGAAACGCGTCTGTGTCATTTCTATCCGCGTTTGTGTCAGAAAGGAGCATCTGTGATTTTTAACCGTGTCTGTGCATCACAGAACCGCGTCTGTGTTATCCAGACGCGTCTGTGTTGAGGGTAACAACGTCTGTGTATATACTATTTTGAAATTTTGAAGTTTTCATTGATTCAATTTTTGGATTTTGCACTTAGGGTTTCAGATCTGGTTTATTTTTGGACTAACACTTTCAGATCTAGCTAACTAAATTGGTGCAGCTTGTCTTGGAAGCAAAACGTTTTGTTGAAGGCCCCTATGTCACAAAGTCTTTTGGGTTTTTAAAATCTACCTAACTTGAGTGTTTGCAGGAAGGGGTGATTATGTCAAACAACCCAAACTACTAACAACTTTTGTTGTAGGTCCTTGGCTAGGGTTTTGAATTTTTGTTGTGTGCTTTGTTTTCATAGAATAACAAACACTTCCATTGGTGCACTAAAATTGAATCATTGTCTTTTGTGTCTTGAGCAATAGGCTCTTTTTTTGTTTAATCTTTAGAGGGCCTGTCTTCCCGTGTGGTCATTAGGACTACTAGTGAGAAGAGAATGACCCAAGTGGTAGCGAGGAAAACCCACCTCTTCTGAACCACTATAATCAAATGTATTCATTTTGAAAACTATGAATAACGTGTGCTGATTAGTTCATACCGACACTATGTCTCCCCGTAAACCCGTTTGATCAAATTTATTTGATCATTTGTAGGGCGTAACCCCTACTAGCTGGGAGCCTTCTGTATTTAGAGAGCTAAAAGTGCTGCATGTATGGCCACACGAGCGAATGCCCTTACTAGCACCTTTTTGTTTTAGAAGCCCAAATCCTTCTAGTTGTTGGGGCAGGAGGTCGGACCTCTGGTAGCGGCCCACACACATACGGTTCTTAGTAGAGATACAAAGTTCGCCATGGGGAGTTTTCATGGGAACTGATGCTTAGCTGACCCGAGAAGTGAGTGCCGAGGGTGGAGCCAGTGAGGTCAAGCATCTAAGTATCCGCTTTGAATAGCGTAGCCTCGGGGGTAAAACCCTATGTGGGATCAACAACTATTGTCTTGGCCAGCCATAAGAATTGTGCTTGACTTATGTTAAACATTCAAACAATCAAGACCAAACAACAAAACATTGTGTCTTTTGTGTCTTCAAGTGTATGCAAAACAATTTTACATCAAACAACACACTTTTCTTAGAGTCATTTTGAGTCTAGACACTTGCAAACATTGAGTTCTCATCAACATTGTGTCCTCTTGTCATGAAAAACAGTCAAACAGTCAGATTTGGTCACAACAAAACGACTTCACAGATTGGAAAAATTGCACAAAGTTTACAGAAACGTGTCTGTGTCTGTTTTAACCGCGTCTGGGTCATCTAAACACGTTTGTGAAGGGCATAATAGCGTCTGTGTGTCTAGTAGGGTCTGTGTCGAACAGAGACACGTATGTGTCAAGGAATCATGTTTGTGAAGTATACAGAAGCGTCTGTGTCCAGAATTGAAAAATTTCACAGTCCAGCAAACAAAAGAAATCAGTTTCGGAATACTTGAGCTTCCTAGGTTGTTTCTTCAGGTTTCATCTAGCATTCAACCTGTCTTTGGGTCTCACATAGTCCATCATTGCTTCACATCTCATTTTACATTCACACTTGTCTAAAATTGAGTCAAAAGGTCACTTGCTTGTCCTCATTATACTTTGTCAACATACTACATACAACAACACTTTGCTAAGTGGTCCCTCATCAAGGTTTCTTACCTTTGGGTCTCATTTGGTCTTACTTAGAGTTAAGGTTAGCTTACCTCATCAAGAGAAACTATCCTCTCTTTGGAAGTTACACCTACTCTACTACATACATACTTGGTCTTACACTTTGGACATTGCAAGTACACCTTAGATTCATTTACACTCCATCTAACTCTTGGTCTTCCATACTTTTTTCCATTTTCATCTAGTCTTACGCATCTTGGTTAATACCTAGTTCATGGTTGAAAGCCGTCTTCAAAAATCTAGGAGAGAAACTAAAGAGGCTCAAGAGTCCGCAAACATGAGTTCTTATGAGTATGACAATGATTTATTTTTCAATCCTGAGCACACTACATTGCCTGACATGGATGTTTATAGAAACATTCCAAATGTGGAAAACGCAGACACTACAAACAACAATGCTACACACAATGACAATGTGGACAACTTTTCAATACATTCAGCAGATGTAGAAGAATCCATTATGAATCCCCATTTCAATCGATTGGTTGAAGAAATAATGAGGAGGGATAGACAATACTTCTTACACATGATGGCACAAAGTGGAGCCAAGATACCTCATGATTTTGACATGTCTCAAATAATGGAAAACCGACCTTTACAACAAACTCACTCCAACATGGATCAAAGGAGACCTAATAGTGGAGGAAATAGAGGACCACATATGGTACCTGAATCACCATCAGCTTTTCTTCAAAAACCAGAAGTCCCACATACACATGCTCAAACATATGATGCTTACCTTCGAAGACCATTATGGAAATCTTATGCAGATAGATATGCTCAAGCTATGGATCAACCAAAACAATTGGATATTCAAAGGCATGCTCAAAATTTGGACACAAGGAAACCCCATGTCAAATTTGGGGGCAACACAATAGAACATGACATGCCTGTAGAATATGGTATACATGCGCAAAATAGATATGGGGTTCCTCAACATGAATCTATACCAAGTGCTCCATATATGCCGCATCAATATAGACCTCCTCCATATGAACATGTGTATGATCAATATCATCCATATATGCAATATGTTCCTCCTCCAATTGGTGCCTCAAACATGGGATATGGTTCAAGAAGTCGATCTCCACCTAAGAGCAATTTGGAGCAACAAATCAGGGATTTACAAAAGAAAATGGAGGACATAAATACACCAAAGCCAACATACACAATGAGAGACATATGTCCTTATCCATTTGACAAGAGCATTCCAATGCCTCCATTTCCTGCACACTTTGTGACGCCTAAATTTGATAAGTATAGAGGAAAAGGGGATCCTAAGGCACACATAAGACAATTTTTCACAGCTTGCATTGAGGTAGCGGCAGAAGAGACATATTTGATGAGATTATTCCCACAAAGCTTAGGCGATCAAGCTATGGAATGGTTCTCCCAACTACCACCTGGTATTAAGTCATGGGGTGACTTGGCAGAGGCATTTATTCAACATTTCTCCTACAACATAGAGATAGACATATCAGTCACTACTTTGTGCAATACCAAACAAAAAGAGGGAGAGTCTTTTGCATCATTTTTGCAAAGATGGAGGAATCTAGCTAGCAGATGCTCTTGTGAAATTCCACAAAAACAAATGGTAGAAATGTTCACCCAGAACGTTAACAAAGACATTGGCTATGATCTAAGGAAAGCTTGTTTGTCCACCTTCAAGGACGTCATTGAAAAGGGCTTAGCAACATAAAAGGTTCTAATTGAACAAGGAGTCATCAAGATATTCAAGGAGAACAAAGATGACTTTAAAGGAAAAGACAAACCAAGATTTTGGAGTAAAAACAAAAGCACAGTCAATGATGGTGTTGTTGATGCCAATACGGTGCGACCCAAATTCATCTTTTCAGGATCAAGTTCTACAAACAATCAAGTGAATACTCAAACAACTTCCAGATCATGAAGGAAGTACACCCTATTGGGAGAACCACTTGAATCAGTCTTCAAAAAGCTTGTGGCAAACAAGGTGATCACAGTTCCAGATTTTCCTCCATATGAACCAAAGGTCAAACCAAATTGGTGGAATGATGATGAGTATTGTGAATTTCATAAGAGCAAGGGTCATAAGATAGGAAATTGTCATCGACTGAAGAACATTGTGCAAGATCTCATTGATAGAGGTGACATTGAGATTGAGGGACACTCATCCAATCAAGAACATGAGATGTTTAAGGAACCATTCCCAAAGCACGACAAGGGAAAAGCCAAAGTCACAGATGATCAGGCCAACTATACTAGAGCACCTTACAACTATGATTCAACTATCAATCATATCTCGGTGGACAATCATATCTCTACTATTACCATCAAGAACAAAAACCCTGAGAATCCTCCTCAAAGACCCAAGATTGTCCTAAGAGGTGTTGGATCTTCTTCCGAACATACCTTTGAATGTCATGTTACAACTCGTCGAGGTAAAATTACGTTGCCAGGTGCCTCCACTAAAAATACCCCTTCTTCATCAACCAAACCTGAGTATGACCTTGTAGAACAGTTAGGGAAGACACCCGCGCTCATCTCCATACTTGAGCTCTTACGCATATCCCCCGCTCATAAAGCTATTCTTGACAAAATCTTGAGAGACACCACCGTTCCTACTGATCTGAACGTGGACCAGTTTCAAGCCATGGTGGGATACCTTTCCATTCCACATTCCCTTACATTCACAGAAGCTGATGACGCCTCCGTAAGTCAGCCACATAATGCACCACTACATGTTGAAGCCTTCATACACAAACATTGAATAAAGTGAGTCCTGATAGGTGGAGGAGCTGGTCTAAACATTTGTACATTGAGCACTATTAAACAATTGGGATATTCTGATAAAGCTATGAATTCAACAAATCAAATCACCATCAAGGCATATGATGATGAAGAGCACTCATCCAAGGGCACAATCACCTTACCTCTAAGAATTTGGCCAGTCACAAAGGATGTGGTTTGTCAGGTCCTAGATCTGGATCTCACTTATAATATATTGCTAGGACGTCCTTGGATTCATAAAATGAGGGTAGTCCCATCGACATATCATCAATGCATTAAGTTTCCTCACAACGGAGTCGAGGTAACAGTTAACGGTGATCCTAATCCGTTCATATATTGCAATAACTTGAGATCACATACTGAGACCATCATTCCCAGTAATCGTGAAGCTATTCCTTCTTCGGCATACATTGACCCTGAGTCATTGAAACCTTCGACATCAAAACAAGGTGAACTTAAAGGCAAATTTCAGGACAAAGGCATGGGAGAATACACTTTAAATCAGACCATGTATTTACGACAAGTCATGAGCTCTCCAAAAGAATATGGAAGGCCACATCCTAACAAGCAAATATCCATCATGGTATTCAAATGGGATCCTACTACCTTTCAAAGATGGGGTGAACTGGAAGAGGAAGGTTTATACAAAATGCTCTATAAAGACATTGAAGATGACGCACAAGATCAGATCAATATACCCTATGAGAAATATGGCAAAGGCTTCAAGATTCTACAAAAATTCGGGTATGATGGAAAAAGCCCTCTTGGGTTACGCAAAGAAGGCATTATGGAGCCCTTACAACCTGAATTGACTGTAAAAAGGGAACGCTCGAAGGGACTTGGTTTTCTGACTTCCAAGATCCACACTAAAAGGATAGAAAAGGCATCACAAATCAAAGTTGCCAAAGTTCAACAAGAGGATTGCTATTCCATAGATTCCAATGAATGGGAATGGGGTTCAGACGAATCCTCCAGTGACTATGAGCTCACTGAGACATTCAGAGAGCCAGATGAACCCACAGAAGAAGAAGAATTTTATAAAAAGTTCAGAGCTGGTCAAGAAACAACCCATAAGGATTCCGCACAGTCTTCGTCTCAAGGTTCTAGGTCGAAATCACATAGGATGAGAACACCTATCCCAGAATGTGCTACTTGTGATGACAATTTGGATTTTCTTGCTATTGAGACTGATGAGGAGAGTGCCATTGATGACCTCGACGATTGCCTTGATATACCCGAATATAACCACATCTTCACTCTTAGCCCTGCAAACTCCGAAAACATTCCCCTTGTTCACCACCAACTCATTGACTGGGATTATGAAGGACTAGCACAATTTGACACATTTCAAAATGACGAAGCTATTTTTGACTATCTTGGCCTACGAGATGATCTTCCCCCTGGGGACCATAAAGCAGGATACACTATAGAACTCAACAACATGGCATATTTTGGTGAGGGTGTCGGACCTTCCAGTCGCAAAAATGTGAAAATAAGAACAAATCAAGGGTCTTGTGGCAAAAACCACACTGTGGCACTATCTGATCCCAAAAAAATAAAAAGAAAGGACGTATCTGAGGGTGAAAACCTCTCTGAGGCACCCGACAATGGAAGGCTCGACATTCTCCCAGCCTCGTATGAGGAAAAGTCATCCATGTTGGTAGAGGATACTATCAAAACAAACATTGGTACAGAAGAGGTTCCACACAATATATTCCTGGCTCAATCATTGACAAAGTCCGAAAGGTCAAAATTCATAAGCTTCTTCAAAGAATGACAAATCAATTTCGCATGGTCATATGCTGATATGCCTGGACTAGATCCAGATTTGGTAATGCATCATTTGACAGTCAAACCGGGGGCAAAGCCAGTGAAACAAAAATTAAGAAAAATGCATCCACAAGTGGCATTACTAGTCAAAGCAGAGCTGGAGAAGTTATTGGATGTTGGATTCATACGCCCAATTGATTATCCTGAATGGATCTCCAATTTAATACCTGTCAGTAAACCAGATCGCAGCATCAGAATATGTACAGATTTCAGAGACATCAACAAAGCTTGTCCGAAAGATGACTTCCCATTACCAAATATTGACTTGATCGTTGATCTCACAGTAGGTCACAAAATGTTATCATTAATGGATGGATTTTCTGGTTATAATCAAATAAGGATCGCACCTGAGGATCAACACAAAACATCATTCACTTGTCCTTGGGGAACTTTCTGTTGCAATGTTATGCCCTTTGGGCTAAAAAATGCAGGTGCTACATATCAAAGAGCAATGACCACTATCTTTCATGATCTCATGCACATAACGGTGGAAGATTATGTTGATGATCTCTTGGGTAAATTAGTAGACAGAAATACACATTTGGACATACTTTCAGTCATCTTTGATCGGTTGGAAAAATACAAAGTAAGATTAAACCCCAAGAAATGTGTCTTTGGAGTAACCTCCGGGAAGCTCCTAGGATTCATTGTGTCCAAAAGAGCAATCGAAGCCGATCCAGCAAAAGTCAAGGCTATCTTGGACATGTCGCCACCCAGAAAAATCAGTCAACTTTGATCCTTACAAGGGAGACTCCAGTCTATACGAAGATTCATAGCACAACTTGCAGATAAGTGTAATCCTTTCCAGCACCTGCTACATAAAAATATCAAGTTCAAATGGGATGATAACTGTCAATAAGCTTTTCAGACGCTCAAAGATTATCTTTTGAATCTGCCAGTTCTGATGCCACCAGTTCCAGATCAGCCTTTGCTACTATACATATCAGCT
Organism: Cryptomeria japonica; assembly: GCF_030272615.1. Taxonomy (NCBI): domain Eukaryota; kingdom Viridiplantae; phylum Streptophyta; class Pinopsida; order Cupressales; family Cupressaceae; genus Cryptomeria; species Cryptomeria japonica. The sequence continues at coordinate 195,314,288 of NC_081409.1, read as the reverse complement.
ACTCCAACAGCACTGGGGGCACTCCTAGCACAACAAATTACTGACGACAAGGAAAAAGCAATATACTATATCAGTCGCACATTGGTGGGATATGAGCTAAACTACATACCAATCGAGCGTGCATGTCTCGCTGTGGTCTTTGCTTCACAAAAATTACGACATTATATGCTCACTCATAAGACTAAGTTAGTTGCAAGGATCGATCCGTTGAAATACCTTCTCAATAAAGCAACACTTACTGGGCGACTAGCCAAATGGGTAATGATCTTTAGTGAATTCGACATCAAGTATGTGGACAGAAAAGCAATAAAAGGACAAGCCATCACGGATCAATTAGCAGATGCCCCCATGATTGATGATGTTCCTCTAAATTCAGAATTTCCAGATGAATCCATTTTAACAATATCACATGCAAGGCCATGGCAACTATACTTTGATGGCTCATACACACAGCATGGGGTAGGAGCTGGTATTCTCTTTATAACTCCTCAAGGCGATTCTATACCAAAATCATACCGCTTATCATTTCCTTGCACTAACAATATAGTGGAATATGAGGCATTAACAACTGGATTACGAATTGCAGTTCAGTGGAAGATTCAGGAACTTCATGTTTTTGGGGATTCCCAACTTGTCATCCGTCAAGCTACTGATGATTACCAAACAAAAGATGAAAAATTACTGCCTTACAAGCAAATGGTGGACGATTTGAAACAACATTTCACAAAGATAGATTTTGAGCAGATACCAAGAGAGCAGAATCGTGCTACAGATGCCATGGCTACAATTGCTTCATTGATTGATCTACCTCAAAATGAAACCTGCTATGAGTTCTTGGTGGACAACCTGTTGGTTCCTTCATATGAGATCACTCCTACTGAAATGATATGCGTGGTTGGTCCTGAATCCCAGTTATATGGTTCCATCTTCACATACCTTCGCGACAATATCCTACCTCCTGATCTATCAAATAACCAATGTCGCACCTTCATTCGCCAATCTTCTCGATATGTCATTTTAGCTAATATCTTATACCGGTGAGGTCTAGATGGCACTCTTCTTAGATGTTTAGAAAGCGACGAAGCTCAGATTGCGTTATGTGAAGTGCATGAAGGGATATGTGGTCCACATGCTAGTGGTCCTACCTTAGCCAAGAAACTCATTAGGACTGGATATTACTAGCCCAATATGGAGAAAGACTCATATCAGTTTGTCAAGAAATGTAAGCAATGTCAAATTCATGGAGACCTCATACATGCGCCAGCACAAGAATTACAACCACTTGCATCTGCTTGGCCCTTTTGTCAGTGGGGACTTGATCTCATAGGCAAGATTCACCCTCCTTCTTCTAATGGGCATAAATTCATTATCACAGCCACAGAGTATTTCACAAAATGGATTGAAGCCGTGCCTCTCACACAAGTCACTAGAAAACAGATTGTTACCTTCATCCTTAACTATATCATTTGCCGATATGGTATTCCTGATTCCATTATTACTGATAACAGGCGTCCCTTCAAAAATCAGGATGTTCGTGAACTCTGTGATCGCTTCCATATTTCCCATCGTTTCTCCACACCATATTACCCTCAAGGTAATGGCCAAGCTAAGGCGTCTAATAAAACAATCCTTAAAATCCTCAAGAAGACAGTCGACAATGCTAGTCGTAATTGGCATATCCAACTCAATCCTGCACTTTGGGCCTACCGCACAAGTGTCCGTACATCTACAGGAGCTACACCATACTCACTTGTCTACGGCGCTGAAGCCATCTTGCCTATTGAGGTCGAGTTACCTTCTTTACGGGTCTCTTTGCAAAACATCATCACTGATCAAGATTACAGGGTCTCTCGCTTACAAGAACTAGAACTGCTGGATGAACGGAGACAAACTGCTTTTAATCATCTCAAGGCTTACCAACAACGAATGAGTCGCAGCTACAATCACAAGGTCAAGCCTCGCACATTTGAGGTAGGTGACTTGGTTCTCAGAGAAAACTCCAAGAATCAGCAAGACAGAGAGAAGAAGGGCAAGTTCGAACCAAATTGGCTTGGTCCTTACATCATTACAACAACATATGGATCTGGGGCATATCAGCTCTCAACTACAGAAGGTGAACCTTTGGAGGATCCTATCAACAACATGCACCTTCACAGGTTCTACACATAGCTCTTTGGAATATCCTAAATTCAAAAATACAAAAAAATCAAAAAATTCAAAAATGCAAAAAAATTATAAAAACAAAAAATCATTACTTGGTGAAAATCTGGCAAACAAGCGCCTTGTGACACAAAAAAAAATTTGAAAAAATCGAAAAAAGTAAAGAGAAATAATTTCATCCAACGGTGAAAACCACTTTGGTGGCGCCCTGGGCAAGTACCATGGTGAAAACTGGGTCACCAGCGCTATGCGTAAAGACATTGCTCCTCCTTCCTTCAGGATTCACTTTCATCCTTTCACTTCGCACACACTCACAACCAATTCATCCATAATAAATTTACCCATTCCCATCATGGCATGTTATTGATCTACCCAAGATTGGTTAGCAATTCATAATAAACCTCACTTTCCATCCATAATAAATCAGATCCTATCTGTGGCTAAGGCAAATCCTACGTCTAGTGATGGGTGTGGAACTGAGAATATCACGTGTTTCGAGGAGTACAGTTTCTTCCAACTTCCTTCAGTCTATTCGTGCACAATCCGCAATAAAGCAACATTTGCATCGCTAGTCCGCAATAAAGTTTCATTTTCTTCGCAATAAAGTATCAGCTTCATGGATTTAGTCAGTTTCAGATGAGACAACAGCAACAATGGGCTTCAACAAAATCAAATCTTTCAACAGACTCAGACAACATCATGGTTCAGTGCTATCTATCCATTTTGTGAAAGTAAACATTATGACCACAATCAAATATGACTTATACAAGTGATAAGAGACACTAAACTTGAGGACTACAGTGGATGTTGGTGTCGAGTCTTGGTTTTCTTTTGATTTTCTCTTTTGGTGACATGTCTTCTAGCTTTTCCAGGATGTCTCGGACTAGAGATTCCATCTCCAGGATGTCTTTGACTAGAAAGGCGAGGATGGGGTATCGTCACCTATTTGCATTTGCTATCTGTGGATTGTCTTTTAAGTAATGCTATGACTTGTCCAAGGATATGAGGACACTGTGAGTCTAGTGTGAACTGGGGCATTCCTTGTTTGTGACTGTCTTATCTCCATGCAAATAGGTACAATGACTTTCTGGGTCAAACATATGCCTTGATTGTCATAACCTACTTGCCATAATAAGCTCAATGATGATAACGCACAAGAAGCTCTTTCACGTTCATATCTTCTATCTTTCATCCCCCTTTCTTGATTGACTCTCATCATCCTTCTTGAGTCCGCGTAGCCTACTATCACATGACTAAGTATAATGACACATCAAAAACATTTGCATTTCATGTAGTTTGCACCTATATTTCCACATATAAGCATTTCATACATACATATAGATATCACAACTGCATCACATCCTGCACACAACACCTGTTAGCACAATTTACATTTGCATTGTTATATTCATCTACATTACATACATTCACATTTGCATCATGCATACACATATAAAACATAAGAGAACAAAAATATATTGCATTACACCGTGTACATATTTACATCCATATCATAAACATACATCATGAAACATCTCATCACATAGGTACACATGCATATAGCTGCCGCAAAAATGAATCATCTCATATATATAATCAAAAGTGTCATGATACAATGATGTCAAAAAATAAAAAATAAAATAAAAATAAAAAAATAAAAAAAATAAAAAATAAAAAATCATATGGCTACAAAATCACCCGCAGGTGTCTACAATACAAAAATGGTACAATACTGATAAATAGGGAGCCCTCTAAGGCTATGATGAACTCCCTCCCTCGGATCCGCCTGGCCTCAACGGAATCTGAGCCCTTGAAGGACCTGCCCCAGGATCATCCCTCCTGTCCCCTCTATCTGGTGGTGGTGGAGGACCCATAACCCCACCACTCGATGCCTGTCTCCTCCGGCTCCCTCCCATAGCTGTCGGTGTTCGTGATGGTCTATGGAAGCTCCTCGCTTGCTGATTTGTTGGCACTGCACCATAATAGAGGTCCCTCCAGTAGGCAATCTCCTCTCCTACTCGCAGGACATATGCATAGCCTTCTCTTGCGTCCTCCCCCACCTGCCTCCTTGCTCTCAGCGCTGTCTCAGCCTTTGTGTAGCGCTGAATCACCTGATCTCTCTCCCGCTTTGTATCCCTGAGCCTCATCCTGAGCCCGTCTCTCTCCCTCTCTAGATCCTGTATCTCATCTGCCTGGCCCTGGCAGATCTCCCTGAGCTCAATTAGCTCATCCTCCTCTGGATCCACCCCCTCTACCTCTGCCTGTGGCTCTCCCTCTGCAGGTGCCTGCCCCTATACCTGTATATGTACTGGTGCCTATACGGGTACCTGTCTCTGTACATGCCTAGGTCCCTGTACCTATCTCCGTCCCTGCTCCTGTGCTGTTGGCACTTGTCCCTGTACCTGTCCCTGTCTCTGTCCCTGTGCTCTAGGACCTTGTGCTGCTGGTACCTGTAGGGGCAATCCACCGCGACCCCTCACCACCTGAGCCTGTCCCTCCTATCCACCCTCTCTCCGAGGTGCAACTCTCCTCTCCCCAACTACACCCCTCCGTCTCCGTCGGCCTCTACCCCCATCACCTCCGCCGTCATCATCATCGTCTCCGCCTCCATCTCCCTCCAGTAGCTCTCCTGGATCTGTCAATCGGGGGAATGGATGCTCTGCCCAATATGCTGCATACTCTGCATCCATCCCAGCATACTTGATCTTTGGCCACATGTCCCAGGGTAGGGGCACCATCTCTGCCAGCTATGTCAGCACCTGATCATATGACAATAGCGGTCCAAACTGCGCCTGATCCCTAACTGTACGGGCATACATACCCGAGCCTCGTGGCATCCTCTGGATCCTGTCATACTACCTGCACACCCTGTCCACCAGCTGTCTCTCTAAAACATAGGGTGTCCGCCCAATCAGGTACCTGCTCTGGAAGGTGTAGGGCAGCTCCATTTCGTCATCCTCCCACTCCTCGCATCCTAGATACGGTCTCCAGATGACTACATCAATGTCATCTATCACTCGCCGCCAATGCTCTAACCTGCCAATCCGCAGCTGCGAGGTGATCATGTCATATAAAGGAACAAAGCTGCATCCATGACCTCTACCCTTGAAGTGTATCGGTCAGGTAATCGGCAGATTCTTATAGACCCAAACCTGCAGTAGTGTCACCCCGCAGCCCAATCCCACTGACCCATGGTATACAAATTGGTGAAGCTCATAATATAAGTGGGCCAACACACATGGTCCCCAAGCATATCTGGTGTGCTGGGTCACCAGTGTCTCCAGTGCTCTGGCCCAGCCCACTGCCAATCCCTGTGTCGCCCTATCCAGACACAGGAACCCACTGATAGTTCCTCCGATCACAGCTGGCAATGCTAACCTTACGCCGGTCGAATCTGTGCACGAAAGCCATCGCTGCTGACTGCTGCTATTCTTTTCTCGCTCTGCACTTTGATCTCGTGAAGGTGTAGATGACAATGAGGATGTCTTTTGCCCGTGGTCTATCTTATAGCCTACCCTAGCCTTAGCCTTCATTTTCCGAGTCAGTCTTCTTCATCTCGTGACTTTGTCACTTTATTCGGTCAGTCCATTCTAGCCTTTCTTTCTTATCGAGAGATTGTCTGCAATCTTTTTAAACATTTTCATCCAATCTCTTGAGGGGGCATATCATTCCCATACTGGGGCAACTCTGTATCAGTTCATCTTATCTTCTTTGAAACAACGCGACAAGCCGCATTGTCTCAAAGAGGGGCAAAATGTAGACACTCAAAATTGTCTAGTCTAATTAAATAAATATTTTATTTATTTAATTATCTTAGCCTAATTCTTCTATTAATTAAATAAATCTTTATTTATTTAATTAATTCATTTATCCTCTTTTAGCCTTATTTCTCATTTAAATAAATAACATTTATTTATTTAAATTATCCTTTTCCTAAATTAAATAAATATTTTATTTATTTAATTATCTCATTTCTTCTATTAATTAAATAAATCTTTATTTATTTAATTAATTCATTATCCTTTTCTACACATGACACATGTCATTCATCTCTTAATTCCTACACTACCTACCTCTTTCATTATTTTATTATTTCTTCTACCTACCCTCTAATCCTAGCCGACCTCCTTTTTACACCTCTTAATCTTATCCCTCCATTTCTTATTGTGTCTTCTATTTAAGGAGATTCCTCCTTCATTATCAAACCCTAATGATCATTTTGGCTACACTACGATCCTACTTGCAACCACATTCCATTGTTTGTTGAGCTCTTGTGCACATAAAAATCTGAGAGCAAATATATCAAGCAAGATCAATGGAGATAGGAAGAATGGAGATCAAAACCCTATTGGACATGTGATGGTATAATCTTTGTGATTTTGTTTTATTTACATTGTCTTAGGTAATCTTCATATGTTATGGTGGATCTTTGTTGTTGTTAGGCTAGGGTTTGGTGGTTGAATTCATTTAGCCTTTCAATACTGTTATTATTGTATCCATTTTCACCATATACAACTCCTACTTTGCAACCATGAAATGCTACAACTGTGGTCAATTGGGACACCTGGCCTATAGATGCCTTGATAAGCCTACCTCATCAAACAGTGGAAAGAGGGTTGCTTATGCTCATGAAGACACATCAAGCAGCAAAACACTTGAGGTGGACCATATTGAATTAGAGATTGGGGAGAATCTGATGTTCAATAGAGTCTTGATAAGACAACCGGTTAAGGATGAACCTAAGCATAGGAGAGCATTGTTTAGGGTGAGATGCAAAATCTTTGGTAAAGTTTACAAGGTGATAGTTGATTCAGGGTCAGCTGATAACATCATATCAGATGAGGCAACTAAGAAGTTGAAACTCACAAAGATACCCCATAGTATCCCTTACAAGGTGACATGGTTGAATCAAGAGCAGAGTGTGCTTGTCAATGAACAGACTTGGGTGGAGTTTTCTATTGGAGGATACAAGGACAAGATCCTTTGTGATGTGTTACCTATGGATGCTTATCAACTGTTGCTAGGTAGACCCTGGCAATTTGATAGGAAGATGATCTATGATGGAGAGGAGAACTCCATTTCCTTCAAGAAGGACAACAAAACCTTTAAGATTTAGTCTCTGACAGAGAATGATGAGGGAACCTCAAGAACACCTAGTGTTTTACTTAATACTGGTAAAGAGTTCTTACACTTGCTACATGAAGAGGAGAAAGTGAGATGTGCCATCTTTGTGAAGCCAAAGGAGGAGGAAGATAAGTTGTAGACAGAGGTACCTAAGGAGGTAAAACAAATGTTGCAAGAGTATAAAGATATAGTGAGTGATGGAGCACCTACAACACTTCCACCAACAAGGTCTATTAGCCATCAAATAGACTTTGTACCCGGTGCATCCCTACCCAATAAAGTAGCATATAAGCTCACACCTGACCAAAATAAGGAGGTGGCAAGGTAAGTGCAGGAGTTGTTGGATCAAGGACTGATCAAGAAAAGCATCAGCCCATGTGCAATCCCGGTAGTACTAGCAACAAAGAAGGGAGGCAAGTGGAGACTTTGTACTGATTCAAGGGCAATCAATAGGATCACCATAAGGTATAGATTTCCTATTCCTAAAATAGAGGATTTGATGGACTATTTAGGAGGTGCCATGTATTTTACCAAGTTGGACCTTAAAAGTGGTTATCATTAGATTAGAATTAAGGAGGGTGATGAATGGAAGATTGCTTTTAAGACCACAAAAGGGTTGTATGAATGGCTTGTGATGCCATTTGGACTTACTAATGCCCCAAGCACCTTCATGAGGTTGATGAATGAGGTGTTGAAGGACTTCATAGGTAGGTTTGTGGTAGTGTACCTAGATGACATACTCATCTATAGCAGAACCAAAGAGGAGCACCTTGAACATTTGAGGGTAGTCCTAGAGAGGTTGCATGAAGAGAAGTTGGCAATCAACTTAGAGAAGTGTGAATTTTTGAAGAAAGAGTTAGTCTACTTGGGGTTTGTGGTGTCTAAGGGAACCTTGAAGATGGATCCAAGAAAAGTGGAGGCAATCTTGAATTGGCCTGCCCCTAAAACAGGGACTGAAGTTAGGAGTTTCCATGGTTTAGCCCAATTCTATAGAAAGTTTGTGAGGAACTTTAGTGGCATATGTGCACCAGTACTTGACACCATAAAAGGAGGCCTTAAAACTAAGTTCAAATGGACTGAACAAGCTGATAAAGCATTCCAATTATTGAAGCAAGAAGTAGGCACAAAACCCATCCTACTCTTACCTACTTTTGACAAACTATTCACATTGGAGTGTGATGCAAGTGGAATTGCAGTAGGGGGTGTATTGAGTCAAGAGGGAAGGCCTGTGGAATTTTTTAGTGAGAAGCTTAAAGAGGCAAAGAAGAGGTATTCTGCATATGATCTAGAGTTGTATGCACTAGTTTAGTCTCTCAAGAAGTGGAGGCATTACCTACTCCCAAAGGAATTTGTGGTGTTCACAGATAACCAGGCTTTTAGTTACATCAACACTCAAGAGAAGATTAACAATAGAAATTTGAAGTGGATGGAGTACCTCCAATCCTTTACCTTTACCATCAAGCATAAAAAGGGGCAACTTAACAAGGTGGCAGATGCTTTGAGTCGAAGGTTGTTGACTGTCCAAGAATTACAATTGCAGAGCATAGGAATAGAAGGTTTCAAGGATCTCTATGAAGAAGATGAGGACTTCTCATCAGCCTACAAGGTTTGCAAGGAGTTTGAGAATCATTTTCATGGTGAGTATGTAGATTACACTCTCCAAAATGGTCTCTTGTTCAAAGGCAATCAGTTATGTGTACCTAGAGGTTCCATGAGAGAAAATATCATGCAAGAGAAACATAATGGTAGTCTAAGTGGACACTTTGGAGTCAATAAAAATTTGGATCTAGTACAGAGGTACTACTATTGGCATAAGTTGCCAAGAGATGTGAGAAAGTATGTGGAGCAATGTGGTGTGTGTCAAAGGGCAAAAGGAGGATCAAGTAATGCAGGCCTCTATCAACTATTACCGGTCCCAAATAGGCCTTGGGAGTGTGTGAGCATGGACTTTGTGGTAGGACTCCCCAAGACAAAGACTGGTATGGATAGCATCTATGTGGTGGTAGAGAGATTTTCTAAGATAAGCCATTTCATTCCATGTAGAACTACTCATGATGCTATCTATATTGGACATCTCTTCTTTAACGAGATTGTAAGGATTCATGGACTCACATTAAGTATTGTTTCAGATAGAGATAACAAGTTCATTGGCCATTTTTGGCAAACCTTATGGAGGAAACTAGGAACTAATTTGTCATTCAGCTCAGCTTACCATCCACAAACTGATGGTCAAACTGAAGTCATTAATAGGGTGTTAGGCAACTTGTTAAGGTGTCTAACCAAGGAGTATGGGCAGACATGGGATCTAGTTATTCCACAAGCTAAGTATGCCTACAATGACAGTGTAAATAGGACCACTGGAAGGAGTCCTTTTGAGGTTGTCTATGGCAGACATCCAAGAGGGGTGTGTGAACTAAGAGAACTTGGTTCCATGGAGATGAAGAGTGGGCAAGCAGAGGACTTCACTCAAACCATCAAGGAAGTCCAAGAAGAGGTCAAGAAAGCCATCCTAGAGTCTACTCAAAAAATGAAAGCAAAAGTGGATGAAAGAAGGAGAGAGGTTCAGTTCAAAGTGGGTGACTATGTGATGGTCCATTTAAGCAAAGCTAGAATGTAGAGCGACAAGCCTACTAAGCTACAAATGAAGAGGGCAAGACCTTGTATAATTCTATCCAAATATGGTGAAAACACCTACAAGGTGGATCTTCCTACAGATTTGGCTATATCACTAGTCTTCAATGTTGCTGATCTGATACTATACAAGGGTGAAATAGCAGGGCAAATTGAGAATCAAGCCAAGGTACTACAAGACTTGGATGTGAATGCCTTACCTCAAGTGAAGCAACCCATACTAGAAGAGATCTTGGAGTCAAGGGTGAAGAAGTCTACTAGACACCAGATCTACATGGAACACTTGGTGAAGTGGGCAGGTCAACCTGAGTCTGAAGCCACTTGGGTTGAAGAGAGAAGGTTCAAGAAATTTGGTGTTGACTCGGCTCTCATCTCTCCCCTAGTTCCTTAATTTTGTGCAGAGGGGGATTATGGTGTAGGAGAACCTTTCTAAGGTCTTTCCCCATGTGACCTTTGTTGGAATTTTGCTTCTTTAAGAAGCCATGTAAATGTAATAAGAGCTAAGAGCTCATTGGTTTTGTTTAGGTCCTAGTTTAGATCCTAGGTTCATAAGTCTAGGTTGAGTTTTCTTGTGCAGTAAAAGGTAGGTGTTCCTTTGATGTGTTTGGGGTCCTTTTGACATGGTTGTGTCCATAGGATAGCCCAAGGTAGGCTCAAAAGCCAAGAAAAGCAACATTGTAGAAGTTGCTCAAAAGTTGTAAAAAGTTGCATGACAAAGTTGTCATGCAACTTTTCCTCCAAATAGGTGATAACCTTAGTTTGGAATTAGGAACCCTAACTAGGGCACACCAACCAAGGCAGAGACACTATAAGCTCTTGCAAACCCTAAAATGAGGGGTTGGATGTCAGATTGTACAACCAAGAGAAAAGTCCTTGACTGCGACTGTGTTTTTGTTGCCAGTTGGCACAAATGAAGCATTAACAGGTTGATAATGGATTGTTTTGTAAATTTAACGGTGTTGTGAATCTTGAATTGTGTTTATCCTTTCATTTTGAGCACTTAGGGTAGGTTCTTATGCAGGTTTTTGTGTGTTTGTAATTATTTTGTGAAGTACTCTATCACTGTCTAGTTTTGGACTGTTTTGTGTAATGGAATGATAACTCCTATCCCCATTATGGAGACACCATGAAACCATGCGGAGTAGGAGTGGAAACCTTTTAAATTATCCCAAAGCAAGAAGGGCCCTTGAAGATGCAAGAAAGTCTTTCAAAGACCCACCCCTAAGCGAGACTAGACTGTGCCCGGCTAGGAAGGGTTGAAGTTGTAGAGGTCCATGAGAGAAAGGTGGGGCAAGGAGGGAGGCACACTTTGGAAAAGGTGTAGAGGGATGTGTGAAGCACCATTGGTTAGAAGGATGAGCTTCCACCAATCCAGAAAAGGTGGCAAAGACAGTAAACAATCATTGTGTCCCAAGCAGGCCTTAAAACCCTTGTAAAAACCCTCAAAAACCCCAAAATTCACCTAGGGTAGTGTACGGACACTTGGAGGCCCAAAAATAGAAAAATATTTGAGCCCTTTCCAAATGATTAGTAGTCCTTTTGTGAAGTTTCACAAGTTTGTGCATCGTTTGCAACAGGGAGCCCTAAAAGTCCAGAATGGAGGCCTAATTGGGCACATTCCTTGTAGCCCTATTTTGTAGGAAAAAAAACAAAATAGTGAGATCGGTAATGAAATGGAAGGTTAAAACCTCTTGGGGGCACATGAATGGATGGATAACCATGTCAAAGACTTGTCCTAACCTTGCTAGGGCCTAAGAAGGTGAAGGAGGAGCTAAACCCTTATTAACCTATGTGAGGGTTTTTGATGCTTGAGAGTAGATGTGATTTAGGGAGGAAAATCATAGATTGTTGGTGGGTGGATTGGGCAAGGTCAGGGGATTCCAAGGAGAGGATCAAGGAGCATAGACTAGGCTAGTCTATCCCATTCCCATTCCCATCATCACCACACACTTTCTCTGCACCCCACACTCAACTCTTTCACAATTTAGAAAAAACTACTGAAGTCTCTCGATAAAAAGATGAGCACTAAATGTGGCGTGTCTCCTTACATAGATATTCATTAACACTCTACAAGTTCATAGTACTCTATCATTGAGTTTCTCATCACACATTCAACTGTATTAATTACATTCGGGTGTTGAGAGATATAACTAAATCTTGAACCATCAACTTTAAAACAAATCATCTAGGAAAAGTTTCCCAAAATCTTCAAATTTTACATCACCTACCTCATCAAAGGATAAAGCCTATTTTGATAGGGTGTCTGCCTCCATAATCCCCAATCTCCTGACATGACTAATTCGAAAATCTTCAAACCCCACTAATTCTTCCACTATCTTGGAGATTAAATTTTGTAGGTGCCATGCATCAATCTTCCACCTCATGATTTCTTGTATTATTATGAGGGTATCACCTTCCAAGTGAAGTTTCGTTACCCCCAACTTCTCCATTAATGTTGCTAGTTCTTCTGCAACATTAGTTGTGCCCTCTTCTAACTTCTTCACTCCCAAGGCCACTACATCCCCTTTCCAATTACGAACAATGACACTAGCACTTGATGGTCCAAGATTCCCTTTAGAGGCACCATCAAAATTAAATTTCCACCAACCTTCCAATGGCCTTTCCCACTTCACAATTAAAGAATCATTTAAACTTGGATTAGCCCAACCAAACCCCTTAACAAGAAGAAAAAAATGACTTTAGTAATATGGCTAAGGACTTTTCTTTTCAATTTTTTTTTGACAAAATTAAAACCCATTATAGATGATGATGTCTAGATTTCAAATGGATATTTTTTTAATAATTGAACATGTTTTTGTATTAATTAATTAATAAAAAAAGTGGTTCATAAACTTGAAATATCAAGCAATAGTATTTTTTCTTTTTTGCTCTGTAATAATATTTCTTTATTCATTTTCAGAAAAGTACAGTAAAGTTCTAAGTAAATAGCATACAAAAACATCATCAACCTGCTAACCACCCTACTAGATCCATCAGTTACAATATTAAACCAAAAACATCTACCCAGAACCCATTACATATTTATCAAGCATTATCAAAATTTCTGTTGAATACCTACTATTAAATAAAAAAATCAGTATCCTAATCTACCCACTTAACTACATTTGGAATGAAGAAGGGGTACACCCCTAAAATGCATGGTAAAACAACAAAAAAGAGATTGTAAATTCATATACATAGAAGGAAAATTGATTATCTGTCACCAAGAGATCTCTCCATCTCTGCATCACTTGTTTGCACATCTGCCACCTTCCTCTTTTGTGGATGAAGCACCCTGCGACCCTCACCCCCTTCTTCTGCCTCACCCGTTCAATCTCTACATCCAACTCCATTATCTACATGAAAACTTTCAAAGCCTCCCAACCATGGCTTGCTTCCACTCTGAGATGTTCTCTACAAATCCCCTCTGACCAACAAATCAAAGGAATGTAATTCCCCCCACGTTCATGCTCAACATTTGCAACACCCTCCTGGATATCAAAGCCTTCACCCAGTTTATCCCATTCAAGAAATGTGTCCAAGCCAACCAAATAATATATGTGGACAATTGCCTCCATTACCCACCTCACCATACGTTCTGACTCACCCAATTCCAACCCCCAAGCCATTATTAAGGAGAAAACATCCATATTTGTTCTATATATATGCCTTACAAAACCAAAAACCTTGCCCAGAATCAGTTGAACACACTTCACCAGTCTTTCATCATTGGAAAGAAACATACCCCTCAATCTCCTATCTGACACCTCCCCAAAGAAAGGGTAGAGTTGCTTGTTTGTCTTTAAGGTGAAGTTTTCCTCCATAATTTCTCTATATCCACAATGTCACCACCTTTTGTCGAAGTCTTAGAGGCTTCTCCAACATGAAAAACAGAAAGTTGAGGCATTGAAAAAGGAGGACAAGCTAAATTTAAGTTTAATTGCCACTTTAAAATTGGTCATTAATGTAGGATGTCCTCTGGTCTTAGTCACCTATCTTCTCATCACATCGTGGGATAGAGCATTAAATACATTTAGAGAAAGAAAAAGTTCAAAAAAAGCTTCACAAAACCTCATATTTACTCCTCTAAAGATAATTGCCTAAAATCTTCAACTCTTAGTTCACCAACCTCACTAAAGGATAATGCCAATTTTGATAAAGTGTCAGCCTCCATGTTCCTAGAGCATCTAACATGACTGATACAAAAATCTTCAAAAGCTGCTAATTCTTCCAGTATCTTCGCAATTAGATTTTGAAGGTGCCCATGCATCAATTCCCCCTTTCATTATTGCATGTATGATTATGAGGGAGTTTCCTTCTAGATGAATTTTTTGGGCCCTTAATTTGTTACCAATTTTAATAGTTGTTAATGCTACTAAAGATTCAACAACATTGTTAGTACCATCCTCCAATTTCTCCGCTCCCAAAGCCAAAACATCCCCTTTCCAATCACGAACAATGAAACTAGCGTTTGACGGTCCAGGGTTCCCTTTAGAAGCACCATCAAAATTAAATTTCCACCATCCCTTCGTCGGTTTCTCCCAAACAACCTCCATCTACTCTTTTATAATTGGATTAACCCAACCAATCCCCTTAATGGGCAAGCAATAGTATTTTTTTAATACCTTCTAATTTTTATTTTTTATTTTTAGATACTATGTCATTAATCTAGAAATCATTATATTTACAATAATTTTTTTTTATGGTTAGTTTAGCTCAAACTAATTTTACCAATACATGAGAAGTTTTTAAAATAGCAATCATGACAAAAAATAATATTAAAAAATATCCTCATCAAATTCAATATAATACACATATTTTCCCAAAAGAAATTAGAAAAATACTTGAATTTAGGTCAAATTATGGTTGTTGTACATGTTCACGTTTTAACCCTTAAAAGTGACTTTAAAAAGGTGATTTTTGTACATTTTGTACAAAATTAATTTATATCATCTGGGTATTATAAGAAGTTACAAATTTGAAAACTAAACTCAAATTTAGACATTTCATATTATTGGGCTTTCTTAAGATTCAGTATGTAAGTGATTCAAATTTTTACTCTATGTATGAAAAACTTTGGTTTTCAAGAAAAACACTTCCACTTTTTAGCCAAAATGTGGATGCGAATTCTTGAACTTACCTTGTGGTATTAGGCTAAATTTGCATAGCTTTGTGTTCGAAGAAAGATCATCTCTATACGATTTCACTTTATATTATTCCCTCTATTAAGATTTGGTGGGAGTGGAAAGTTAGTACCTTTTGGACTTGAGAATGGAACCAAAGAGTGTTTGAAGGAAAAAATAATGTCAAGAGGAAGGTGATGGGAAAATTCATTTTACGAAGTTTGATGGAGGTTCCAAAAGGATTTTTAGTTTTAAAGAGAAGGTATATGGGGTGAAATCATAATGTTAGTCTTGATATAAAATAAAAGAATTCTAAAGGAACCTAGAAAAGAAGAAAGAGAACCTAAGAAATAAGGTTATGAGTAAGGAAAGTCTTTGTTAGGCTCAAAATGGAAAGCTAATGTACTGAGAGGGGAGGGGTGAATCAGTACTCCAAAACTTTTCTTCAACAATAACTTTACTGTTATGCATAAACCGAATAGTCTAGTAACATAATATAAAGCTAAAACAAATAGATAACAATCATACATGATTCACTCCATAACACATATATTTTGGTTACGCAGAAACTCTTGGTTAGAGAGAAAAACTGCGGTGGGGATGGAACCCACAACTTCACTACTGCAATAATAAAGAGTGCTCGATTAGAGCTACATGTTTAGCTATTTCTGATAGCTTACCCTGTTAGGAGTAACAAGATCTGTTAGATCTACCTTGCTAAAGGATTTTACAACACTTAAACTAAATGCTGCACTTGGTTAGAGGCTTTACAATTTATAGACTTGTTTAGAGTCTTTTACCCTGTTAAAGGTTTCTCTTACAACTTCAAAATATTACAATAAACCATTACAAATATCTGCAACTTTACATCTGGAATGTTATAGCAGATTCTATGTGCTCAGAATAGATTACCTTGCTTATAGCATACCTCGGTAACCCATATAGTAACTCAGTAAACCCTTCTGTTTACTCTGTTCTTTGACTGTTCTCTGAAAACCTTCTCGGTGACCTCTGTGTCTCTGTAACAATCTTCTTACACTCATGCACACACCTTTTTAATTCTTAACTCATGTTGTATAAATAGATCTCTTATGTCGGTGATCCATTCATTGCTTCGATCTTACAAACATGTTTTATCGAATGAATAATCATGCAAAATATTTCATTGGTTAGATGACCTCAAAATCATAAACAATCTTTAAGTGCAATTTCCAATGTGATAACGGTTAGATGTTCCTCAATCTTGTAACACGTTTTCATATGTATGTCCAGGTTCAATGAATCTGGTAACACGTTTCACTTGGTGTGTCATCTTTGCTGCTCGGTAGACATGAAATGATATTCGGTAGACAGCTTGGTGTAAACTATGTTTTGAGACTACTTTCTTCAATAACTGACTAGACTGTGCATACCGACTAAATATCTCGGTAGAGATAACCGACTAGAGTATATAGAATAACTTTGAACATAAAACTAATGGCAACTTGATAAGTAGTAACAATCTCCCCTTTTGACATTAGTTGAGATGTTTGACAAAAACTACTTTCAAAGTTTTAACTCAATAATCTATATACCTGCAAAATTTGACTATACTGATAGTATATACAATAGTCAATGAAATAATATATC
Source organism: Cryptomeria japonica (assembly GCF_030272615.1). Taxonomy (NCBI): domain Eukaryota; kingdom Viridiplantae; phylum Streptophyta; class Pinopsida; order Cupressales; family Cupressaceae; genus Cryptomeria; species Cryptomeria japonica. The sequence goes on along the minus strand of NC_081409.1, from coordinate 195,297,621 downwards.
CAGATATACTCACCTTATCGATATACTGTACAAAAATCTGATTTTGCATGATTGATGATCAATGTTCTATGTGCTGCTCGTGATCTTTGCTTACTGTCCTATTCACTGCTCTTGGATACTCTACTTTCTCTGCTCGGTATACTCCCCCTGTATACTATACTCCTTTTGTTTGATACTTTGAATACTATACTCCCCCAATATTGTATCACATCACTCCTAATACTATATCATATCACTCCCCCTTTTTGAAAAACATCAAAACTTAATTACCATTCGGGGGTGGTAACTGGTCAAAAATGGATTTGTACTTGGTCCGGGCTTCGGTGAGAGCGACAGAGAGTGCAATCTTTACAATGTCCATTAAAGAATTATGTGCTTGAATATCAGCCAATAATGATATTAAGCCATCTAGAGTGCTTCCCTCTTGTGTAGTAGATAAGGAGGTGGCTCGGTTGATCTCTTTTTGGACGGATGAAAGATGAGGAAGGAATAATGTCTGCAGTGTCATTATGTCCATCCTGATCTTATGTTATTCATTTCTTAGGTCCAATTGTTGAGCCATAACCTGTAGTAACCTTGTATAGAAATTTTGAACTGAATTTGGCTCTGTGGTCAACTTCTTTGAGAGATCGGTGATCTCTTTCTCAATTGCCTTTGTTTTATTCTTAATGTCTTTAATGAATAAAGAAAATGTGCAGAGTTTCTAAAATAAATAAAGAATGTGCTTGAGTTGAGGAGTCAACTCAGCAATAAATTTGACAAGTTTAACTTTGCCAATAGCTATAGCTTTTTGTACCTCTTCTATCATTTTTGCAGTGAGCTCTTTGTCTTTTAGCTTGCTCAAATACTCCGATGCATCTACTCCAGATGTCTCTATCGTTGTTAGGAGTTCATCCAGTTGAATGTGGATGGCTGCATCTGTTGATACTGTAGCTTCAGGGAGCATGTCTATTAAGAATGCTTTCACCTTTTGAAGTACCTTATTTTTTTTTGAATCGCCATTTGTTTCTCTTGTTCGGCCTTTGCTTTGCATAGTTCACTGAAATCAACGAGTGCTTGCCCCTTTAATTTTGATATGTCTACATTGGGCAACACTATTGGTTTTGACAAATCAACTTTAAAACTATTCCTTTTCATCTTCTTTTCTTTACCTTTTACCAATGGAACTAAGACAATGATGACCCTCGGTAGGTTGCTCAGTAGAGGCAACACATTGGTTAGTTTCTTTAGCCTCTGTAGAGTCCTTTGGTGTCTCGGTACTTGGTATCTCAATTGCAACATTCTCAATGCTAGAAGGTGCTTGAGATGTCTATTCTTGAGTAGTACCTTCTCCTGTTGTAGAATTATGGCCTTCGGTGCCTTGCTCCGTGTCATGAGGGGTTTCGGTTGAGATAGGTTGCTTGACTGGTGGATAAGGCTAAACTTGTTCCAAGATTGCCTCACTAGATACAAGTTTTGCATATGCATTCCCTTCTATCATTTCTTATTCTGGTGCCTCTGTATCCATGACATTTTCATCTATTTGAATGGTGTCAGCAGGGTCTTGCTCGGTAACATCAAGATCTTGCTCAGTGACATCAACAATTTCAAATGTAGCTTGCTCACCAACATCCTTGATTTTAAAGATTTCCTACCACTTTGCTTTTGTTTCATTTTCCACTTCAATATACAACCCATTCATCAGTTTTAAAGCTCTCTATTTGACAAGAAACTTTGAGTTGTAGGTTGTTAGATGTTCTTTTATTTCAGCTACTGACATGTTAGGAAAGAGATGAACCAGACTTCTTTCTCTGATCTGTTTCTCTGAGTCCATTGCATACTTCCACCTATTATCAATATGCAAATAAAGTTAATTCAGAAGTGACTTAGCTAGTTCCAATGGAGCTAACTGAAATTTTAGAAGTGTGCAGATGACAGCTTCTTCAATTTGTCTCTTCTCATCATTATTTCTGGTTTCATACTTAACATATCTAAATGATCCAAATCCTCCATATTCTTTCAGATTAGCACAAAATTTTTCAACACTATGTACATTTACCTTCTTGCTTTTGACAATTTGAAATTTGCTTGCATCCTCTAATTCGGTGTCTAGACTCTTTTACCAAAATGAGTCTCTGAGTAGATTTCTTGTAGGTCTTTGTTACCTTGGGAATAGTAACACTCTTTGTTTTCTTACACGGTGAAGCCGCTGATGCTCTAGTGTTAGGTCACTTTGGAGGTGGAGTTGGTGAGGCCTTTGATGTGTCCTGTTTTTTTCTCTTCAACACTTTTCCCTTAGGCAATTCAGTGCTTAGTGTTATAGCTGCCTCTTGGGCTTCAGATTCCTCTTCGGTAATGGCAATGGTGCCTTTGACAGGTGTAGAGGAAGAGTCTTCTCTGAATTTCTCTAACAATGCCTTTATCATCTTTGTTGCCTTTCTTGTAGCTTTGGGTACTACAATGCTCATCTTTACCTTTTCCTTCACTTCCTCATAGGTTCCATACCTCAGCTTGGTAGCATGCATTGCTAATATAAGAAATGCATCAATTTGCTGTTGTGTGATGTCAAATTCAATCTCGTAACCCATTAGTGACAAAGAATGAGTCCTTGGTTCCACAACATTTACATAATAGTAATCAGTGTCAACTTCAAAACATATGTCCTTTTTGTATTTCTCCACTAGCTGGGGTGGAATTTGGTACCTGTTATGCATTTTCTCTTGAAATTTACTGAAGTAATCATCCATAATATCATTGAAATTATCACCTAACTTCTTGATGAATTCATTGATCTGATCGATGATTGGTCGATGTAGTTCCCAAACAACTTTACTGACTGATGGAAGGAATTTTTCAAAATAGAAAAACATGCATACAAGTAATGATCCAAACTTTAGTGTATTAGCCGAGTTGTTCTTCTTCGGCTTCTTAATGGTGTTCAGATTCTCAAACAAGTTCTTCAACAATACCTCACATAGATCAATTTTCATTCCCTTTTTCACAATTTTGTATGCTAGGTCTACTGCTGCATAGGGTACACTATTTTCCCTTGCTGATTGGAAGAAATAGTAACCTATTACTCTTATGGAAAATTTTAGTTCTTCATCTGTGACATTGTTCAGTTTCAATCCTTTGCAATCTGATTCCACTCTAGTTAAATTGATCAATTCCTTCTGTGATATCATCTTTTGGGCTCGAGCATGATCATAAATAGGGTACTGGTAATCAGATGAATGATTTCCTTAGTAATCTTAAATGGTTGCTCTTCTAGCCACATGAAATCATCATGAACTCTTCTTAGAACAAACTTGACCCACTGGGGTTTGAACACATGGGGATAGGTTAGGGCTTTAGTCAATCCCTTGATCTTGATGTGCTCATACTTGCTATTCAGTTTACCATCGTTACACATCTCATCATAGGTGTCTTTAATTTAAACATGACTGAGTTCTTCAACACGACATTTGGTGAAGAATCTCACATCCTCGACTAACAACACTCTATCGGGGATAAGTGAAAAAGCGGTTTTGTCATCCGGTTCAGATGCAACTTTGGGAGTCAAAGAGTATTTTAGTGAGGGCTTCTCTACATTCTTGACAATAAGGGGATCTTGGATCTTAGGCGCCATTTTAGATTTCAGATAAAAGCTAACAAAGAATCCTTAGGGTTTCAGGATTTCAAACGACTGACGCTTCACACTTAGCAAATAATAGCAACTTGATAAGATTGGTAAACCAACTTAACAATGCGTTGAGATTGATGTAAATACCTTGAGTTTTCTTTATAGGAGGTTTGATCGCCTTGGATTCGATTTGCTCTGCTCTCTTGAAAACTTGGTGAGTTGAAAATGACCGTGAAAATGCTTTTAAGTACACAATATGCCTTATCGGGCTCCGTGCAGGTTAGGTCAAAAACATTAAATGCACTCAGTTCCACTTAACTTTCTTCCCTTTTTTTTTCACTTTAACCGAGTAACCAAAACTTCCTTCATTCACTGACTTGACAAGCTTCCTGAATTCACCAACTTGACAGGTTTCTTGTAAAGTACTTCAAAGGACTTTGATAGAATTTCAAACTTACTAATACATCTTAATTATGCAGATTTGAATTAAGTGCATAATAAAATAGGAAATGTTAAGATTTAACCTTGATAGAATGCAGTCCCTTCATACCTTTACCGATTAATTTGGAATAGGAGCACCTAACTCGTTAGGTAAGGTGCTTTTTTCATTTGACACAATTTCCTTCTTTTTCCAAATCATCTTTAATTTGTCTTTTATTTCTTCAGTGTCTTTTCTAGGTTGATCTCTGCAATCTCCAGCTAAATGTCCAACTTTGTGACAATGAAAACATACCATACCAGGATTTCTCCATGATCTTCGGTTGTACATCCCAAACCTTATAAAACAGTTGGCACTTATATGTCCATATCTTCCACAACATTCACACCATATCCTTGTATTGTAATCCCATGGTACTGCAGAATATTATCGGTAAGAATGTGTGTGAGTTTAGTAACTTCTAGCATTTGCTCGGTGTGCATACCACATATAGTTCTTTTGCTTGGTACTATGTCCATATCTATTGCAGTTTTTACAAAACCCTTTGAATTTTGCCTTCTGATAATTGTTAATAGACTTTGTCCTACATTGATTAGATGTGTGACCATATTTATTGCAATTATAACAATAACCTTTAGAATTAGTGACATTCAGTTGCTTACCTTTTCTGATTTGGCACACGTTGGCAGTATGACCTTGATTTCCATAGTAGTTGCAAATAGGCTTCTTTCTTTTGATGTTGTTCTTGTTTCTAGCTTGCTTTGATGATTCTTCTCTCTCGAGTATGAATTCCCTTTTCGGTAGAGTCTTTTCCTTTGTAACCGAGTCCTGCATCTTTGTTGGGTCTTCTTGTATTCAGTTGGTCACCCAACATCTTTGATGCTTCATAACTCTTCTTCAGTGTTTCTTTGGATTTCTTCTCTGATTTAAGTTCATCGGTCAACCTTGATACTTCAAGTTTCAATGCTTGATTCTCATTATCCTTCAAAATTGCTTCATGATGTGCATAGCCTAGTTGATTTGACAAATTTTGTTGAATTCCAGTCAACCTTGTGATTTCATCATTTTTATCATATACTAAGACTTCGAGTTGTTGTTTCTCTCTTTGTAGATCTCTTACTTTATCCTCGACTGTCCTTAATGCATCAAGATTTTCAGTCATCTATGTGCTGAAATGTTCATGTTCTCTTTTCATTGCTTTTAGTTGATCAACCAGTGTTTTGTTCTTTTCCCTAAATACTCCAATCATTTCTTTAGTTTCTTCAGACATGCTGTTCTCAGATGATGTCTCAATTTGTTCCACTAACTCTTGAGAGTCCTGCAAATCATCAGATAATCTTCTTCTTACTTTCAAAGATTTTTGCATTTGTCTTTGCATGTCTGCAATCACTTGATTAGGATGATCCAACTCTTATTGCAGATACACAATCCTCTAAGATTGTTTATAGCCTTCCATTGATAGGATCTTTCTCTTTAGGCAGTTAAACCCTTTTCCAAGATTCAAGCTTTGATACCAATTGTTAGGCCCAATATGGAAAGCTAATGTATTAAGAGGGGAGGGGTGAATCAGTACTCCAAAACTTTTCTTCAACAATAACTTTACTATTATGCATAAACTGGATAGTGCAGTAATATAATATAGAGCTAAAACAAATAGATAACAATCATACATGATTCACTCCATAACACATATATTTTGATTACACAAAAACTCTTGGTTAGAGAGAAAAACTGTGGTGGGGATTGCACCCACAACTTCACTACTGCAATAATAAAGAGTGCTCGATTAGAGCTACATGTTTAGCTATTTCTGATAGCTTACCCTATTAGGAGTAATAAGATCTATTAGATCTACCTTGCTAAAGGATTTTACAACACTTAAACTAAATGCTGCACCTGGTTAGAGGCTTTACAATTTATAGACTTGTTTAGAGTCTTTTAACCTGTTAAAGGTTTCTCTTACAACTTCAAAATATTACAATAAACCATTACAAATATCTGCAGCTTTACATCTGGAATGTTATAGCAGATTCTATGTGCTTAGAATAGATTACCTTGCTTATAACATACCTCGGTATCCCATATAGTAACTCGGTAAACCCTTCTGTTTACTCTGTTCTTTGGCTGTTCTCTGAAAACCTTCTCGGTGACCTCTGTGTCTCTGTAACAGTCTTCTTACACTCATGCACACACCTTTTTAATTCTTAACTTATGCTGTATAAATAGATCTCTTATGTCAGTGATCCATTCATTGCTTCGATCTTACAAACATGTTTTATTGAATGAATAACCATGCAAAATATTTCATTGGTTAGATGACCTCAAAATCATAAACAATCTTTAAGTGCAATTTCCAATGTGATAATGGTGAGATGTTCCTCGATCTTGTAACACGTTTTCATATGTATGTCCAGGTTCAATGAATCTGGTAACACATTTCACTTGGTGTGTAACAACTTGGTGTGTCATCTTTGCTTCTTGGTAGACATGAAATGATACTCAGTAGATAGCTCGGTGTAAACTACGTTCTGAGACTACTTTCTTCAATAACTGACTAGACTGTGCATACCGACTGAATATCTCAGAATAAATTTGAACATAAAACTAATGGCAACTTGATAAGTAGTAACAGTCTTTTTATAAGAGATTTTTAAAAGTTGAGCCCACAAATATACATGTGATCTTATGATGGTGAGGTTACTCCAAATGAGTTTGATAAATGGGTCTCTAAAATAGAGTTTTATTAGGACCTGGAGGCAACTAAGAGGGGGGGTGAATCAGTTGTCTATTAATTTCAACCCAAATATAACTTAATCAAACTTGATGCATAATACCGGTAAACCAAACTTAATGTCGGTTGACAGTTTAACAGTTAATAATAGTGTCGGTAAAGTTTAATGCATGAAACAAAAAGACAAATAACATCCACAACACAACACAAATATTTGTACGTGAAAACCCTGTAAAGGGCAAAACCATGGTGGGAAACCTTACCCACAATCAGATGATACTACTGTAGATAGTATGTGTGTACAAATGGGATCTGCACATGTAGAAAGGCCAACTACCTAGAGCTCACTGCTCAATCAAAAAATGAGAGTCACACTAACTACAATTGGATGGTTAAATCCAATGATAATGTACTGCTCAAAATAGCATCTTCATATGCTGGATTCAGTACCAGTTAAGCTCTAATTATCTTCTTCATACCTTCCTTTAATCTTCAAATGACGTCTGCATGTATAGCTCTGCTTATATTCACATATACCTTACTATATTCCTCTTCCACACCTTCTACATAATCTCACAAATGAGATCTTACATATATACCAAAACCTAAGACCAAATGTGTAGGTCAACTCACTAAGAATAATACAATTAAATCAATTACAAATGAATCAATATGTGATGCATCATTTCAGCTCAATGCATTTACAATAATAACCAATCAATAAATCATCTCCATAACATGTCGTGCTGATCTGGAATAGATAATGCTTGTCGGTCCATAACCTAGACCAATTTATCGGTAACAACAAATATGCAAACTCAATTAGACCAATAACCAAATCATAAAAACCAAGTGTCCAAACAATGTCTTTGACATAACCAAGTAATCTCCAGATGATAACAAGTCATCCTCTGTGCTGGTGAACAATATAACCTGTCGGTGAACCAAATATCGATGACTGTGCATAAGTCACTAAACATGCCGGTGAACATAACCAAAGATCTCCAATATTGACAAGTGTTGACAAGTGTTGACATCAATGACAAAACCAATGCAACATATCCATAATACCAGCAATCTCCCTCTTTGGCATTGATGGCAACACAAGATGAAAAAACCATCTAAGTGCCAAAGCAGAAATGCCAAAAACCAAAAACCAACAATCTCCCAAAGAGATCAATTACCAGAAATCAAAATACATAATATCTCTCCCCCTAGGAATAATCTCTCTCCAAAAGATAATGTGTTTTTCCTTAGATATCTCTCCCCCTTTGATATCAAATGCCAAAGTAATACAAAAACTAGATACAACCATTTCATAGAACTAATTACAAATACCAATTGTTATAACCAACTACTCCTCCTGAGAAGTAGCTCTCCTTCATCAAAGCCAGAAAAACATTTCTCTGTTAACACCCATTGGTCTAATGCCATGCTCCAACTATCTAAGTTTCTACCGGTGAGGGTATAACCCCAAGCTGCTCTCTGAGATATTCAAAAGTTTCCTTAGGCAAAGGCTTAGTAAAGATATCTACAATCTGGTCTTTAGTATTCACATAAACCAATTTTACTTCTTTTGCTTCAACATTCTCTTTTAGAAAATTGACTTTGATAGAAACATGTTTAGTTTTAGAGTGGAATACCAGATTCTTGGATATATCTATTGCTGCCATATTATCACAGTAAATGATTATAGGTTCTTTGCATTTTACCTTTATGTCATGCAACATTTTCTTAATCCATAATACCTGAGTACAATTAGTTGTTGCTGCAACATATTCTGATTTTGCTATTGATAATGATGTACAACTCTATTTCTTGCTCAACCATGAAATCAATCTGCTACCAAGAATGAATGTTCTGTCAGTGGTTCTCTTTCTATCATCTACATATCCTACCCAATTAGAATCTATGTATGCACATAAATCAAAATTTTCATCTTTAGGATACCATAAACCAAGATTTGTTGAGCCTTGTAGATACCGGAAAATCCTTTTCACTGTTGATTCGTGATTTTCCTTAGGATTACTCTGAAATCTTGAAACAATACATACTGCATTCATAATATCAGGTCTTGTTTGTGTCAAACACAGTAAACCTCCAATCATAGATTTATATCTTGTCAGATTAACAGGTGCTGATTCATCCTTCAATGATAGTTTATCAGTTGTAGTCATTGGAGTACTTACTGGTTTAGAGTTTTCCATACCAAATATATTTAGTAGTTCTTTCAATTATTTTGATTGACATATGAATATACCTTTATCAGTCTGTGAAATTTGCAATCCTAAAAAGAATTTTATCTCTCCAATCATAGACATTTCAAATTCTTCCTGCATCTTATTAGAAAAGTCTTTACACAATCCATCTTCTCCTCCAAAAATTATATCATCAACAAAAATTTCAATAACTAAGATGTCAACATTAGTCACTTTGAAATATAAGTTGTTGTCAGCATTACCTTTAGTGTAACCAAGCTTCAAAAGATATTTGTCCAATCTAGCATACCAAGCTCTAGGAGCTTGCTTTAATCTATATAAAGCTTTCCTTAACTTGCAAACCATATCTTTGTCATTTGTCAAAGAAAATCCATCGGGTTGTTCAATGTAAACTTCCTCTTCAATATCACCATTTAGAAATGCACATTTAACATCCATTTGATATACTTTATAGTTTTTGTGTGCCGCAAATGATAGAAATAGTCTGACTGCCTCAATTCTGGCTACCGGTGCAAATGTTTCATTGTAATCAATCCCCTCTTTCTATGAATATCCCTTACACACTAATCTTGCTTTGTTTCTAATTAGCTTACCATCTTCATTAAGTTTATATTTGAATACCCATTTAGTTCCAATTACATTTTTGTTTGTAGGTTGAGGAACCAATGTCCATGTGTTATTCTTTTCAATTTATTCCAATTCATCTTCCATAGCTTTAATCCAATGTTTATCTTTACATGCCTCAATAATTGATGCTGGTTCAATTTGAGAAATTAGACATACCTCTTCATTTGCCAATCTTTTTCTAGTCATTACACCTTGATACTTATTCCCAATTATCTGACTTTCAGAGTGATTCAATCTTACATACTTGGGTGTATTCACTTGCTATTGATCTTCAGTCACTGTGGAATTCTCAGATGATGCTGGTGTGACTAGATCAACATTATGTATCGGTGCACTCTGTATAGGTTCATTTGTGATTATCTCAACTGTCGGTTCAGAGTCCATAGACCTTGGATTACCTCTAAACTGTTCATCAATCTTCACATTTGCACTCTCAATGATTTTTTGCAATCTCTTATTGAAACATCTATATGCCTTGCTCTTAGATGAATAACAAAGAAATGTTCTTTCATCACTTCTAGGATCAAATTTACCAATATAATCATCTCTCCTAATATAATATTTGCTTCCAAATATTCTAAAATATTTAAGAGTAGGAGTATTACCAAACCATAGTTCATGAGGGGTTTTACTGGTTTCACCTTTGATGTGAACTCTGTTGAATGTGTAAACTATTGTACTCATTACTTCTCTCCAATACACATGAGGTAGATTTTCTTCTGATATCATGCTTCTAGATGTATCCAAAATAGTTTTGTTCTTCCTTTCCACAACTCCATTTTGCTGGGGTGTCCAAGGTGGTTATAATTGTCTTCTGATTCCATTCACTTCACATAATGTATTAAATTCCTTAGATGTGAATTAACCTCCTTGATTTGATCTTAAACATTTCATTTTCTTAGCAGTTTAATTCTCTACCGTTACCTTGAATAGTTTGAATTTCCCAAAAGCTTTTGATTTCTCCCTGAGAAAAGTAACCCAACACATTCTAGAATAATCATCTTTGATTAGCATAAAATATCTATCTTCTTGTAAACTTCTAGTTCTTGTTGGACCACATAAATCGGTATGAATTAAATCAAGAACATTATTGGATTTCTCTGGAATACTCTTAAAAGTTGCTCTAACTTTCTTTCCCAATTGACATTCCTTACATACCGTATTGTGAGGTTTTACAATCTTAGGTAAATCCCTTACTGCTTTAGTAGTACTAATCTTCACAATGCAATCAAAATTTACATGACAAAGTCTCTTGTGCCATAACCAACTTTCATCAATATGTGCAATCAAGCATGTCTTCTCATTATTATTCAAGTGAAAGATATTACCTCTAGTCTGATTACCGGTTGCAATTTCCAAACCAGTTTTATTCATGATTTTACATTTACCATTCTTGAATTGTCACTGAAATCCCTTTTCAACTAATTGACCAGCACTCAAAAGATTATGCTTCAAACCTTCAATATAATAAACGTTGTCAGTATTGTGCTTACCATCAAAAGATATAGTGCCTTTTCCTCTGATCAAACAAGCCTTATCATCCCCAAATCTTACTAGAACTCCATTGTATTCCTGAAAGGTTAAAAGAATTTACTTTTATCACCAGTTGTATGATGTGAACATCCAAAATCAATGAACCATTCATCCTTTTCTTCAATTTTAGCTGCCAGGGCCTGATCTACTGGTTGTATAGTAGGTGCCGATTGATCTTATGTTATTGCAACAAAAGCCCATCCATTGTCTATCGGTTCCTCATCAGAATCATCAGTAACTCCTTCATCAGTATAGTAACATGATTTGTCTCTATTCTTCTTAAATATGTATCTCTGATAATCAGGGTTAGGCTTGTATGTTCTTTTAGCTTCTACTTTCAATCTTGCATGTCTATCAGAACACCTAGATGTGATATGACCAATTTTATTGCAATTAAAACATTTGAATGGTGTTTTACCTTCATACTTACTTCCAACTGGACCTTTAGGCATTTTCCTTGCAAATAGTGCTTCAAACTCTTCCAATTCTTCATTTTCCCTTCTGATTTCTTCAAGTTCTCTTGCATAAAGTGCTTTCCAATCAGATTTCTTAGATGATGATGATGATGTTGCAGATGATAAAGCTTTGAAGGCTAAATCTATTTTAATTGTAGCAATAGAACCAAATTCCTCAAATTCAAAAGCTGAAAGTTTTCCAACCAAGGTATCTCTAGATACTGATGTATTAGGCATTGTTCTCAATTCATTAATAGCAGTTACTTTCATTTTTTATGCCGATGGAAATTCTCTTAAAACTTTAGAAATAATTTCATTTTCACTTAAGGATCCTCCACAACATTGTATACCCAAAACAATTTCATTAACTCTTTCCATAAATGCAGAAATCCTTTCATCTTCTTCTATTTTCAGATTTTCATACCTGACCTGGAAGCATTCCAGTTTTGCAATTTTGACAATGGTATCACCTTCATTCAATGTCTCTAATTTGTCCCAAATAGATTTAGCAGTAGATCAGTCTGATAATCCCATGATTTGCTGATCTGATAATGTGCTCAAAAGTGCTTCTCTTGCTTTGCAATCATTCTCCTGATCTTTAGCCAAAGTAGGAGGATTAGGTTGACTCTGTGTAGGACCAACATAGCCATTCTTTGTAACATCCCATATGTCTCTTCCAATGCAATTTAGATGTGTCTCCATTCTGATTTTCCATATACCATAGTTAGTTCCATCAAGCTTCAGACTATCCTTCCTGAAATAGTTAGTTGCCATAGAATCTCCTCAAGCTGTTAAACTTCTACAAAAAGAGGACTTGGCTCTGATACCAATTGTTAGGACCCAGAGGAAACTAAGAAGGGGGGGGTGTGTGAATCAATTGTCTATTAATTTCAACCCAAATATAACTTAATAAAACTTGATGCATAATACTGGTATACCAAACTTAATGTCGATTGACAGTTTAACAGTTAATAATAGTGCTGGTAAAGTTTAATGCATGAAACAGAAAGACAAATAACATCCACAACACATAACACAAATATTTGTATGTGGAAACCCTATAAGGAGAAAAACCATGGTGGGAAACCTTACCCACAATCAGATGACACTACTGCAGATAGTATGTGTGTACAAATGGGGTCTGCACATGTAGAAAGGCCAACTGCCTAGAACTCACTACTCAATCAAAAAATGAGAGTCACACTGACTACAATTGGATGGTTAAATCCAATGATAATGTACTGCTCAAAATAGCATCTTCATATGTTGGATTCAGTACCGATTAAGCTCTGATTATCTTCTTCATACCTTCCTTTAATTTTTAAATGATGTCTGTGTGTATAGCTCTGCTTATATTCGCATATACCTTACTATATTCCTCTTCCACACCTTCTACATAATCTCACAAATGGGATCTTACATATATACCGAAACCTAAGACCATATGTGTAGGTCGACTCACTAAAAATATTACAATTAAATCAATTACAAATGAATCAATATGCGATGCATCATTTCGGCTCAATGCATTTACAATAATAACCAATCAATAAATCATCTCCATAACTTGTCATGCTGATCTGGAATAGATAACGCTTGCCGGTCCATAACCTAGACCAATTTATTGGTAATAACAAATATACAAACTCGATTAGACCAATAACCAAATCATCAAAACCAAGTGTCCAAACAATGTCTTCGACATAACCAAGTAATCTCCAGATGATAACAAGTCATCCTCTATGCTGGTGAACCAAATACCGGTGACTGTGCATAAGTCACTGAACATGCCGGTGAACATAACCAAAGATCTCTAGTGCTAATAAGTGTTAACAAGTGTTGACAAGCATTGACAAGTGTTGAAATCAATGACAAAACCAATGCAACACATCCATAATACCAACAAGTTTTACCTTAGTCATCACAAAATTGTCCAACAAATTTATTTTACAATAATGAATGTTTTCATATATATGCTCTCACATGGCATGATTGTTGGCATATGATGAACCAACATGTTGATATGATGATAATGTATGTTGTCATTGATTTCAATAAGTGCAAGTGAACCGGTATGCAGATTGGAAGAAGTTGGTGAACCGGTGTCGGGGTTTCACTGAGTGTGACTATTGGTTGGTAGTTCCAACTCTAGGATTTCTAGTTTGGCAATCTCGCTTGTGTGATGCAACCGATGACTTTCTATGATAAGTTAGCTAAGAGATGAAGATGAGATCGAGATGCCATGATAGTTTTGTACGCATGAAAGATTTCTTTGAGGATCTTGCATGTGAAGATCGATTGCATTAAATGTCTACCTCAGGAATGACCATTCTTCTTAGCGGTATGAGAAGAGAGCGTGATGGGTTGCTGATTCCCATGTGCGGTGAAGAATGGATGATGCAAATTGTCTTGTGATCTATTTGAAAGTGTATTGCTCTATGCAAAGTGTTTGGATGGTCAGGATTGGACCGCTTTAATTGTAAACCTAAAATGCTTAGGGTTTAGGGTTTATGCTACTGACCTAATTGTTGTCTATAAGGTCGATGATTTGGGTTATTGTAAGTGGTTGGAAAAAGTTGTGTATGTGTATCCAAGTGATGAGATACTTGCCAGACCAGTGAAAGAAAAATACAGAGTGTAATTGTAGAGTAGAGGAACTGAAAAGGATCCGCCTTAGAATATAATGATGTTATCAGATCAAAGTTTTACCTATTGTCTTCTAACCATTTCAACAGAAGGAAAATCCCTTTGCCAGGTAGCTTTAACAGGCTTACTGTAAATCCTCTAACCAGGTGACTCAAGTTCATTGAGTTCTTTAAATTCTCTAGCAAGGTAACCTTTAACACAGTTTCAACCTTTAATAGGGTATATAGCCATCCCTTAACTGGGTGATCTTTAACAGGATCGGTTCCTAGCAGAACCTTATTGTAGAGTACTTAACCGAACTAGGCTCCTAACAGAGCAAGCTTCAAAAGAGTTCAAAACAAGCTTGTGGGTATTCATTCGCACCATGGTTTTTCCCATTTGGGTTTCCACGTGAAAATCTGTGTCATGAGTTGTGCATTTTTCATGTGATGATTAAGTATTCTTTGTTTAAGTAACTATGCATGCAAAGCTAATGGTTATGGTATTGTTGATACACCACATGCATATGTTTATGGGTGAAGTAGTTATAAAGTATTGAATGTATCTGAATGGTTCAATTTTACCAGTTTATGTTGTCTGAAGTCTAACTGTGTTTAACCGACATTGCCATGGTTAAGTTTAGTAATGAAGACAACCGGTTAGCATTATTTTAACTTGATAAGATGTGGAGAAGTTTTTGTATGTACTGATTCACCCCCCTCTTAGTTTTAGTTAGGGTATCTATTGTTCATCATTATTCATCAATTGGTATTAGAGCACCTCTAGGTCCTCTGTGATATAAGCTTAACCACTTGAGGTAAGAGATCCTGCCTTAATGGTGAAGAGGGAAGGTCCTAAGTTCAATAGAGATAACTTCAAAATATGGGAGGACAGAATGAAGATCTATATCAAGAGTTTGGGTGCTCAACACTAGAGCTATGTTGAGAATGTCTATGTAATTCCCACTGGCACTTTAACTGATGATCAGAACAAAGAGATTCAGGAAAATGGGCAAGTCATGGAAGCCCTTATCAGTAGTTTGTCTGATATTCAGTTCATTGATGTACAAGATAGGGACACTCCTAAAGATGTTTGGGATACATTGGAAACTATTTATGGTAGTGATGAGCATGTAAAGAAAGCTAAGGAAGAGATCCTTAGAGGAAAATTTGAAGACACGAGGATGGTTGAAGGTGAGACCGTTCAAAAATATGGCATAAGGATCAAGACTATTGTTGGAGATATCAAGAGCACTGGTGGAACAATTGATGATGCCACCATTGCTAGTAAATTCTTGAGATCATTGTCACCGGTCTATGCAATCAGAGTTGCCGCTATTCAGGATCTAAGGTCTATTGACAAGACCAAGGTATCCTTAGACTCTATCATTGCAAAGTTAACTACATATGAGTTGAATAGCTATGATGGCAGTATTCAGAAGACTAAGTCACCTCTTAGAGCATCTGTTGCACCAATCAGAAAAGAAAAAGAAAAGGAAAAGAAGTAAGTACCAGTTATGAATCCATGCAAAGCAGAGGTATGGATGACGAAGAGATTCTGATGGAGTTTGAATCTCTTCATGCCAAGATACTTCCAAAAGGTACTGGAAAATACAGAGGTAAGCTTCCTTTAAAATGTTTTTCCTGCAATAAGATAGGACATATAGATGTTAACTGTCATAACAATGAGAATAAGGATAAACCGGAGAAGTTTAGAAAGTATAAAGGAGGAAATAGAAGAAATTGTCTTGTTGCAGTGGATGAAGGTGTTATTGATGAAGAATCTGAGGATGAAGAGGATGAGGACATAGTGTTTGTAGTTGTAAAGGAAGAAGTGTCTAACAAGAAAGAACTTGTCTCTCACATTGACAACTCTAATGAGTGGATAATTGATAGTGGTTTCTCTCACCACATGACTGGTAATCGAAGAAAGCTTTTGTCCCTAGAAGAATATGATGGAGGTGTTGTCAGATTTGGCAATGATGCACCATGCTTGGTAAAAGGAAAAGGATCCATCTCACTGAACGGAAGGAGTAGTGCGGATGTTGTCTACTGGGTAGAAGGTCTTAAGCATAGCCTGTTGAGTGTTCCTCAGCTATTTGATAAAGGACTCATTCTGGAGTTCAAAGGTGGAGTCTAGAGTATAATTGGAAAAAGTGGCGAACTTATTGCCACCGGTAAGCAGACCAAAGGTAACTTGTTTTAGTTGAATGCCAAGATAAGTCGGTGTTTGGTGGTGAAGTTTGATGATAGCTGGATATGGCATAGGAGACTTTGTCATATGAACTTTGATAATATTATAAAGTCTAGTAATATCAAGGCAGTAAGAGGATTGCCTTTGCTGAACAAACCAGAGAATTATTTGTGCAAAGAATGTCAATTTGGGAAGATGTCTTCCTCAACTTTCAAAGGTGTCTTTTTCAGCACTTACTTGATCTTGTGCATACTAATTTGTGTGGTCCTATGAAAACTAGAAGTATTCAAGGAGATAGGTATTTCATGATTCTTACTGATGACTACTCAAGAATGATGTGGGTCACATTCTTGAAAGACAAGTCTGAGGCATTTGGAAAATTCAAAGCCTTTAGAGCGTTAGTAGAGAAGGAAAGTGGTCAAAAGATATAATGCCTAAGAATTGATCAAGGAGGTGAAGTCACTTTTGATTAATTCAACACATACTGTGAAGATAGAGGTATCAAGAGGTAGTTTTCTACCCCAAGGACACCACAACAGAATGGCATAGCAGAAAGAAATAACAGGCCTATAGTTGAAGTGGCCAGAACAATGTTGATCCAAGGAAAGGTTGCTCACACTTTTTGGAGAGAAGCAATGAGCACTGTAGTCTATACTATGAACCAGGTACTCATCAAGAAAGGTAGAGTTAAAACCCCTTATGAGTATTGGACCGAGAAAACTCCCACTGTGAGTTATTTTAAAGTGTTTGGTAGTAAGTGTTACATCAAGATAGGTGAGCATTGGAGCATGTCTGATGCTAAATGTGATGAAGGAATATTTGTGGGATATTCCACTAAGAGAAAGACTCTCAAGTGATACAACAATAGAACACAAAAAATTATTGAGAGTATCAATGTCAGGGTTGATGAATCCCCTGAGGAACCTGAGGAAACTTGCAGCGAGGAAGTGGAAGATGAACATGGTATAGCCTTCTGGGAATTGGTTAAGAAATAAACAAGTAAAGATCTTAGTGTTCCTATACCGGTAGAAGTTGCAGTAGGTAAAGAAGAAGAAGTAAGTGAAGAAGAAGAGGAAAAGCTAGTAGAACCAGCTAGAGTCATTCCTAGGTATGTGAAACTACATCATGATTCAAAGCAAATCATAGGAGATAAAGATGCAGGGATAATCACAAGAAGAAAGGTGAAAGAAAACTCTTGCATGATTTTTGAATTGGAGCCCAAGACTTCCAGAGAAGCACTTATAGATGAAGACTGGATTAAGGCAATGGAAGAGGATCTAGATCAAATAGAAAAGAATGCAACATGGTCCTTGGTATACAGACCAGAACACAAGAATGTCATAGGTACCAAATGGGTTTTCACGAATAAGCTAAATGAAGAAGGCACAATTGTGAGGAACAAGGCAAGACTTGTATGCAAAGGATATACTCAGGAAGAGGGAGAAGATTATGGAGAAACCTTTGCTCCTGTGGCTAGACTAGAAGGTGTCCGAATGCTACTTTCATTTGCAAAATTCAAGGGATTTAAGGTTTATCAGATGGATGTGAAGTCTGCGTTCTTGAATGGAATCCTAGAAAAGGAGGTGTATATTGAGAAACCCGATGGGTTTGCCTTATCATCAGATAGTAACATGGTGTGTAGATTACACAAAGCCCTGTATGGATTGAAACAAGCACCTAGGGCATGGTATGAACAATTACACTCTCATCTTGTGAAGATAGGATTTCAGAGAACAAGTGAGGATAACAACATCTACCTAAAATCTAAAGGTGATTAGATTTTGATCTGTGAAGTATTTGTAGATGACATAATCTTTGGAGGAGATGATAAAATGAGTCATGCTTTTGTAGATGAAATGAAGAAAGAATTTGAGATGTCTCTGATTGGAGAGATAAAGTTATTCATTGGTTTACATATTCAACAAATGAAAGAAGGTATCTTTATTACCTAGTCCAAGTATGTCAAAGAGGTATTGAAGACCTTTGGCATGGAGGAGAGAAAACCAGTTGGTACACTAATAGTGACCAGCTATAAATTGACTAAGGAAAATGATTCAACATTGGTGAATGAGGAGTATCAGTCAATGATTGATAAGTTGCACTATGTGGTGCACAATAGACCATATATTGCACATGCAGTGGGCATAGTCGCTCATTTTTAGAAGAGCCCAAGAGAATCCCACTTGGTAGTGGTAAAGAGGATTCTTAGATATCTGAAAGGAATAGTTGACTATGGATTGTGGTATCCATATAATGGTGACTTTAATCTCAAAGTATATACTGATGCTGATTTGGCAAGTAATGTGGACGACCAAAAGAGCACAACTGGTGGAGCATTCTTTCTTGGTGGAAGATTAGTCTCCTGGACAAGAAAAAAGAAGAGTTGTACTTCTCAATCTACAACTGAAGTAGAATATGTGGCAACATTTATGAATTGCACTCAAGCAATTTGGATGAAACATGTATTGGATGGTTTCAAAGTACCTATATCTGAACCAATGAGTATATTTTGTGATAATACTAGTGCAATCAATATTTCCAAGAATCTGGTATTGCATGCTAGAACTAAGCATATTGAACTCAAGTATCATTTCTTGAGAGAGAAGGTTCAAAACAGAGAGGTTGTATTACAACATGTTTCCAGTAAGGAGTAGCTAGTAGACATATTCACTAAACCCTTACCGAAGACTACATTTACCTATTTGAGAGGTGAATTAGGGGTTCTTCCCCTTCATGAAGTCAACTCAAATTGTGTGCTCCACATCAGTCAGGTACTATAGTCTCAATTTTTTTAGGATTGATGTGTTGAAGGATGCTACTCCATAGGGGGAGCAACATAGTGGAGAATGGAAGCTTGCGCCTCCACTTTGGCATTGTTGTCAAAGGGGGATAAGATATCTGATGATGCAGATACACTGGCCTATGATGTTTTCAATTGCAATGCTACACTGTGTATTGCCATTGTGTATTGCCATCAATGCTAAAGGGGGAGATTGTTGGCATATGATGAACTGACATGTTGATATGATGATAATGTATGTTGTCATTGATGTCAATAAGTGCAAGTGAACCGGTATGCAGATTGGAAGAAGTTGGTGAACTGGTATGAAGAGATGCAGTGAACCGGTGTCAGGGTTTCACTGAGTGTGACTATCGGTTGGTAATTTTAGCTCTAGGGTTTTTGGTTTGGCAATCTCGCTTATGCAATGCAATCGATGACATTCCATGATGAGTTAGCTAAGAGATGAAGATGAGATCGAGATGCCACATCAGTTTTGTACGCATGAAGGATTTCTTTGAGGATCTTGCATGTGAAGATCGATTGCATTAAATGTCTACCTCAGGAATGATCATTCTTCTTAACAGTATGAGAAGAGAGCGTGATGGGTTGCTAATTCCCATGTGCGGTGAAGAATGGATGATGAAAATTGTCTTGTGATCTATTTGAAATTGTATTGCTCTATGTAAAGTGTTTGGACGGTCAGGATTGGACCGCTTGTATTGTAAACCTAAAATGGTAAGGGTTTAGGGTTTATGCTACCAACCTAATTATTGTCTATAAAGTCGATGATGTTTGTTATTGTAAATGGTTGGTAAAAGTTGTGTGTGTGTGTATCCGACTGATGAGATACTTGCCAGACTAGTGAAAGAAAACTACAGAATGTGATTGCATAGTAGAGGAACTAAAAAGAATCTACATTAGCATATAGTGCTATTATCAGATCAAAGTTTTACTTGTTGTCTTCTAGCCATTTCAATAGAAGGAAAATCCCTTTGTTGGGTAGCTTTAAATGGCTTACTGTAAATCCTCTAACCAGGCGATTCAAGTTCATTGAGTTCTTTAAATCCTCTAGCAAGGCAACCTTTAACAGGGTATATAGCCATCCCTTAACTGGGTGATCTTTAACAGGATCGGTTCCTAGCATAACCTTATTGTAAAGTCTTTAATTGGACTAGGCTCCTAATAGAGCGAGCTTCAAAAGAGTTTAAAACAAGCTTGTGGGTATTCATCCCCACTATGGTTTTTCCCATTTGGGTTTCCACGTGAAAAATATGTGTGTCACGAGTTGTGCATTTTTCATGTGATGATTAAGTATTCTTTGTTTAAGTAATTATGCATGCAAAGCTAATGGTTATAGTATTGTTGATACACCACATGCATATGTTTATGGGTGAAGTAGTTATCAAGTATTGAATGTATCTGAAGGGTTTAGTTTTACTGATTTATGATGTCTGAAGTCTTACTATGTTTAACCGGTATTGCCATGGTTAAGTTCAGTAATGAAGACAACCGGTTAGCATTGTTTTAACTTGATAAGATGTGGAGAAGTTTTTGTATGTCCTGATTCAGCCTCCCCTCTCAGTACCAGTTAGGGTTTCTGTTGTTCATCATTATTCATCAATGATAATAATGTATACTCTTTGGAGATTAAAAAAGAGAGAACTATATTAAAGTGGGAGGATTTTATGGTATTGATGTACGTGAGTTCAGTTGTATCCTATATGATAACAAGAGAACAAACTAACACAATGACATTATTTGAGGCAAAAACAAGGACAACGTGTATAAGCTTATGATACCGGATTTAGTAAAAAGGTGATTCAACCTAGAAAGGATTTTACTGGAGCATGAAAAGTTAATTAGGTGCATTGGCAAGCTATTTAGGCACTTAAACAGACTAGTCCTAGAATGAACAAGCCCCAATATATTGACCAATCATGTGACCAAAGAGAAAAGTAAGAGTTGATAGTAGAAACCAAGCAAAACAATATTTAAGAAATCAAATATACAAATTTGATGAGGTTGAGGTATAGAGAGTTGAGATCTTGAGTTGGATCCTTTCTCTTTTGATTTAAAGTAGTAGAAATACACTACCTTGAACTAGACAATATGGGGAACTCTTTCTACACACATAGTAAATAGGGTGAATAGAATCATCTTGGTGGTGATAAGAATAGGTGGGAGAACAAAGGAAAAGTTGAGAATAATACCATTGCCATGGAAAATCCAAAATGAAAAGGTAAGGATGATTTTATTTTTCTCATTGTAAGAAAGGAAGATTAAATATGCTAGATTTTTCATCCATAGTTTGCACCTTCTGGGTGAAGAAGGGGAAAAGTGAGAATTCTACCTATGTGAGGAAAGGGAGAGAAATTAATTATAGATCAAATGCAGATCACAAGTTGTTTTGTGACATAATTTATAGGGGTTCTATTTTGGTGAGTGTTGTATCTCCCAATGAATAGGAGATCATCAAATTTTTATACATAAAAATACAAGAAAGATGTATTAATTTTGATGTGTTTCTTGATATATGTTCACAAGAAAACCTAATTTCCTAGAAATTAGCTAATAAAATTGGCCCGAATATCGAAGACCATCCTTGTCCATATTCATTAGGGTGGTTTCAAAGTAAGAAGTGGACATAACTATCATAAAACAATGTAAGTTGTCTTGGACCAAATCTTAGGTTTAAGGATGAAGTAATGGTAGATGAAGCCCCCTTATATAAATGTGGTGTTACTTTTGGAAGCCAATATCTCCATGATCTAGAGATGCTATATTATATAGGAAAAATAATTAGTATATATTCTATTTGAATGAGAAATATTATCTATTGAACTCATTCAAAAAGGCAAAAATATTCTATGGATAGTAGTTTACAAGTAAAGAGGCCGATCAACATTAGTGGAAATATTATTTCCTTGATGGGTTGTGGGAAAGGGGAATAAGTGGGAAAAAAGATAAGACAAGTTTTTTGTCATATAAGAAGCAACAAGAAGTTCTATGACCAAATTCAAAATTTGAGTTTTTTTAAGGCCCAAAGCTTACCTTCTCCAATAATAGCTGGTCATGGAGCTTGTTTGAATCCTTTTTAAAACGAAGTTTATGTTCAATTGCTTGAAGTTATATTGATGTGTTGTGTGAATATTCAAAAGAATGGATCAAATAAGTGAATTTGAAGGGTCACAATGTTGTACCTTTTGTTCATAAGGTTTGACATACAATTCTCTGTGTGTTAGGGAGTCTAAATGAGCAAAGTAAATGGAGTCCTAAGGATTTCTTGGGATAATATTTCCTCACCTTTTATTTTGGTAATATTTTTGGCACCAAAAACCTCCTATTGAGGAAATTGTGATCCAAAAATTAAATCATAGCACTTCAACTAATGAGTTGCATAAGTACCTTAGAATCATAAATTTGTTGAATTTTCACGTGTTGCAAAGCAAGAGTGCTTACATTATTATCAAAATAGTGTATAAAGTGATCTAGTGCATATTGAAGAGCCCTTGATTCATAGTATGTGATTTAAAATGAAGTTGAACTCTAAAATGATAAAAAAAAGCTTGTGCAAGGGATAATTTCACCATCATCCATTGCAATTTTACCACAACCATGAAAGAACATTTGCAATACTTTGTCATTAGTAGCATTTTTATTACTATGCTGACATCACTTGGAATATAAAGGGTTTTGCAATTTGAGTTCACTCTTTTGATGTTTTTTATTCCATTTTGACACTGTGTGGTGATAGAGGAATGCCATATAATGTTTTTACACAAAGTTAGAGTTGTTGGTTCTTAAGAAGCCTTCAATTTTCATGTTCATCTTGAGGTTGTAAGTGATGAAGCATGTGCTTTGAGTCGTGGAGACACATTACAATTGTAAGGAGTGAATTTTACCATATTAAGACTCCAAAAGGCCCTAGAGGCATTATTATCTACAATTGTTTGTGATGGTAGAATGAGGAGTGTTTTTCTCTCACTTGCTAGATTTCCATTGAATAAGGGTTTATCGAAAGCATATTATTCGTTGTAGCAATTGTTAGTGTTCTCTTTACATGCTTCGATCTCTATTTTGTTGTTTCCTCCATATTGACATAACTAATGAACATGTGTGACTACAATTGCAACCATTTTGAGGCAAATTAATATTATTTAAATGTTAATTGAACTTTAACAATAAATATAATTGTAGGTGGTAATCTCTATAAGAGTATCTCAAGACTTTTATGGATTAAACAAGTTTGAGATTAAAAATGATATAAAATCTACTTGAACATATGTCCCAAAATTCAAAATATAAAAGACCTTTTATTTTTATTTTTATTCCTTAGAACACTATTTTACTAAAACCATGTTTAACTATCTAAAAAACAGATAAAATCTTTATTCTATTTATTTTTAATAATTCCTAAATACAATCTCTTTACGAATCTTTTCTTTTTAATTAATAATATTATATTTATTCATAATATTATTTATAATAAATTTACTTAACAAATTGTACTCAATTAAGTCACAAACATATTATATTGAAGATATTAAAAATAAATGAGATATATTATAAATAATTTCGTTTAATGATATACCGCATAATTGTCATGCATCTTATGTTTAATTGTCCACATCAAGTAGAATTTTCATTAGTGATAGATGCCCATAGAGCATGACTTTATTTTCCAAATTAGTTACCTTAAATAGAAAAACTATATAATATTCGACGTTAATGGTTTTATGGAAAACCTTGGGAGAAAAACCAGATTGAATAATTTACTCCAAAACTAAAAAATAATAATATAAAATATATTAAAAAAATAATTCCAAAACAACGTGCTATTGACGGCAGAAACTAACGAGATGTAACTCATATTCTTCATATTTATTGAATGATTTTGGTCGAGGTAAAAAAATGTCTCTATTACAAGATTAGCTTACACGAATAATATTGGAAACACCCTAAAATCATATGGACCAAAATAATATTTTATTTTATGGTGTATTAGAGTGTTTATTAAGTTGATTTTATTTTAAAATTGATATGCTTTTGTATTGTTAGGGGATGGATACATCTTAACTAAGCAAATGATTCATAGTCTATTATATAATGGTGACTTGTATGTGTTGTTAATAAGTTGGATTTGGTTAAGTGTTGTCATTGATGTTAACACTGTATTCCGGTAGGAGACTATCCCGGTTGGACCTATCCTGGTTAGTCTTGATGATCATTTTGGTTTTGGTTATATGCTTGCTATATTCTGATGGCTTCATGATTTGGTTATCGTTTTTTGTATTTCTAGTTATCGGCTTGTCCTTGGCTTTATCGGCTAGCTTTTGCCTTTACCAGCTTCTAGCGTTCTTGGTTAGCTTTACTGGTATGCTGCTTTGGTGACTTGGTCAGTGGATTTTGGGCCTGACTTATGGAACCGGTTTCTCTCATGTTGTTGGTGCTTCTTGATCATATCCCGAGTGTTTGGTGACTTTGCATTAGATGGTGTGCTATTACGGTGGTCCTATTTGGATCCGGTTAAACTTTCACTGAGGGTTTCTATCAGGAAGTGAAGCGTGTTGGATTTTGGTATTAGTGGAATCCCTGACGGATATAATTGTTTGGTTACTTGATTTAGGTCCATGCTATGTAATGTAAATCATAATATTGGTCGGGTGGTATCATGTGATGTAATTTTTGTATTTATGGGTTAATGGGTTTCGGGTTTAGTCGACCTTGTCAATAAGGTTGATGATCTGTATTTATAGGTGAATGTTCATGTAATATGATGTGATATCGATGGTTGGTTAAGTCTGCATTATCAGAGAAGGATTAAGTGCGAATAAAGTCATATAATTCAGGTGAAGGTTGGAAAGTTTCTGTACTGCAAAGCAAACATTAGTGCTTAACTGGAATTGTAACGGGCATTAGTAGATGCTACTTTCACAGTTCCATTGCTTTCCGGATTGTAGTCCAATGATTGTGTAAGTCAACGAGACTTCCTTTTGTGATGAGTAGTGCGCTCTAGGATGTTGGCCTTTCTGCATGTGCAGATCCCATTGTAATTATTCATAATACTACTACAGAGTATTCATCTAATGGTGGGTAGGGTTTTCCACCATGGTTTTTCCCTTTCTGAGTTTTCCAACATCAACATATTGTTGTTATGCATGTTGTGCTTTCATGTTATATTATTCTTTGGGTTGTACTCCAGTTTAAGGTTTATAATTGAATTGATTGTTGTTATTGTTACTAAAATGATTCACCCCCCTCTCAGTTTACTGCCGGTATCAGTGCATTCCAACAATTGGTATCAAAGCGAGGTCCTCTCTATAGAAGCTTAACTGCTTGAGGAGATCCGATGGCAACTGCATCTAGTTCTACATTCAATCCTTACCGGAATGAGAGTCCTAGATTTGGTGGTACAAATTACAAGATATGGAAAGAGCGAATGAAGATTCATCTCAGATGTCTTGGAGATGAAGTTTGGGATATAGTGGAGAAAGGGTATATACCTCATGATCCTAATTCTGGAACATCGACACCTGCTGATGAACAAAAGAGAGCTGAAAAATGATGTAAGAGCAAAAGAAGCATTGTTGAGTACCCTATTTGATGAAAAGCTATTGAATGTCATAGAGTTGGAGAATGCTAAGTTGATCTGAACAAAGCTTGAAACTCTTTATGAAGGTGACCATGCTGTGAAGATTGCTAAACTTGAAGGTTTCTGGGTAAGATATGAAACTTTGAAGATGAAAGAATATAAAAAGATAAGTTCTTTTATGGACAGAGTCAATGAGATTGTCATGGGTATCAAGTGTTGTGGCAGATCTGTTAGTGAGGATGAGATAGTGATAAAAGTTCTAAGAATTCTACCTTCGGCTTACAAGATGAAGGCTACTGCTATCAATGAACTCTAGACAATGTCAAGTACCCATGTGACCAGAGATACACTACTTGGGAAATTGACTACTTTTGAACTTGGAGATCAAAGTGCTGCTAAAATTGAGACTACATTTAGAGCATCTGCATCCGGTAAACAAAAGATATATTGGAAAGAGATGTATGCTAAGGATATGGAGAAAATTGAGAAAAAAGAAAGAGAGCTTGAAGAGTTGGAAACCCTAATTACTAGAAGAATTCCTAAAGGACCAGTTGGAAGTAAGTATGAAGGAAAAGTCCCTTCTAAATGTTTTTCATGCAATAAGATTGGTCATTTTGCATCTAGATGTCCTGAGAGAGCTGTTAGGAATCATGAAAGATTTATGAGGAATTATAAGCCTAATTATGAATATCAGAGCAGACCTAGATTCAGAAGGAATAAAGATAAATCATGTTATTATGCTGGTGATGATGATGGTATTTTTTATGATGATGATGAACCTGCGAGTGGATCCGATAATGGTGCTTCATCTGACAAAGATTGGGTCTTTATTGCTATCAAGGATGATTCTTCGAAATCTGTCATTGAAAGAACATAGACTGAGGAAAAGGCCTTGGCTGCTAAAATTGAGGAAAAGGATGAATGGGTTATAGACAGTGGTTGCTCACATCACATGACTGGTGACAAAAGAAAGTTCTTATCATTGCAAGAATTTGATGGTGGATTGGTTAGATTTGGAGACAAAAATGCATGTAGGATCAAAGGCAAAGGAACAATATCTTTGGATGGTAAGACTAATATTGATAATGTTTATTATGTTGAAGGCTTAAATCATAATCTTGTAAGTGTAGGTTAGTTGGTGGATAGAGGATTTCATTTGCAATTCAAGGATGTAAAATGCAAGATCATTAATAAATTTGGATTGGAGATTGCTTCAGGAACTCAAACTAATGGAAATATCTTTCATTTGAACTCTGGTGAGAAGGCTTGCTTGATTGCTCAAATGGATGAAAGTTGGTTATGACATAATAGGACGTGTCATGTTAATTTTGATTACATAGTAAAGATCAGTTCAATACCGACTGTTAGAGATTTTCCCAAGATTGTTAAACTTCATAATCTGGTATGTAGAGAATGTCAAATGGGTAAGAAAGTTAGAACTTGTTTTAGAAGTGTACATGATAAATCTAATGAAATTCTTGATCTTATTCATACTAATTTGTGTGGACCGATAAGGTCTAAATTTTTTCAAGGTGATAGAGATATTTTATGTTACTTATTGATGACTATTCTATAATGATGTGGGTGACATTTTTGAAAGAGAAATCTGAATCTTTTGAGAAATTCAAAATATTTAAGGCTATGGTTGAGACTGAGACATGATTGAAGATAAAGTGCTTAAGATCAGATCATAGCAGTGAGTTTACATCTGGTGAGTTCAACAACTTTTGTGAAAGAAATGGTATTAGGAGAAAAATTTATGCACCTAGAACCCCAAAACAGAACGAATTGGTGGAAAGAAAGAACAAAACAATTTTGGATGTTGCACCAACTATGATGACTGAAGCTAAATTATCTGATATCTATTGGAGAGAGGTTGTCAATACCATTGTATACACTTTCAACATAGTACACATTAAAGGAAATACCGGTAAGACTCCTTATGAACTATGGTTTAGTCATACTCCTACTACTAGATATTTTGGAATTTTTGGAAGCAAATGTTACATTAGAAGAGATGCTGCATTAGAAAAGTTTGATCCTAGAAGTGATGAAGGAATATTTTTGGGTTATTATACTAAGAGAAAAACATGTAGATGTTATAATAAAAGATTGAATAAGATATTGGAAAGCATAAATGTCAAGGTGGATGAGCATGGCAGTAATTGGATCAGAGCATATGATTATAGACCAGAAGATGAATTTATCAGACCTGAACCAGTAATGTAAGAATCAGTTTAGAATAGTGAACCTATGACACCGGCAGCATTAGAAAATTCAACAGTGATAGAGGAACAACAAAATGAATCACCAAATCAAGAAAACTCAAATACTCCCAGGTATGTAAAGCTAAATCATTCTAAAGATCAGATTATTGGAGATAAAAGGAAAGGTGTGATGACTAGGAGAAGGTTAGCTACTGAAGAGGTATGTTTAATTTCTCAAATTGAACCGAAATCTTTCATTGAAGCAAGTAAGGATGAAAATTGGTTAAAAGAAATGGAAGAGGAATTAGATCAGATTGAAAAGAATAAGACATGGGAACTTGTACCTAGACCTAAAGATAGGAAGATTATTGGAACTAAATGGGTTTTCATGAAAAATTTGAATGAGGAAGGTCAAATGGTGAGGAACAAGGCTAGATTGGTTTGCAAAGGTTATTCACAGGAAGAAGGAATTTATTATGGGGAAACTTATGCCTCGGTTGCTAGAATTCAAGTGGTAAGACTTCTTCTTGCTTATGTTGCACACAAGAACTACAAAGTATATTAGATGGATGTTAAATGTGCTTTTCTGAATGGAGATCTTGAAGAGGAAGTTTACATTGAACAACCTGGTGGATTTTGTTTATCAAAAGACAAGGACATGCTTTGTAGATTGAATAAAGCTTTATATGGACTAAAACAAGCCCCTATAGCATGGTATGCTAGATTGGATAAGTATCTTACAAAGCTTGGTTTCAATAAAGGTAATGCTGATAGTAACTTATATTATAAGATTGAGCATGATGACACATTGATTTTTGAAGTCTTTGTGGATGATATCATTTTTGGAGGAGAAGAAGGTCTATGCATGAAATTTGCTAATGATATGAAGAATGAATTTGAAATGTCTATGATTGGTGAGATGAATTTTTTCTTAGGTTTGCAAATTACTCAGACTAATAAAGGCATTTTCATTTGTCAAACTAAGTGTGTGAAGGAGTTACTTAAGAAATTTGGACTTGATAATTCTAAACCTATCGGTACTCCTATGATAACCGTTGTAAATTGTCAAAGGATGATGAATCACCTAAGGTGAACATGAGAAAGTTCAAATCAATGATTGGTGGTTTGTTGTACCTAACTCAAACAAGACCTGATATAATGAATGTTGTTTGTATTGCTTCTCGATTTTAGTCAAATCCTAGAGAAACTCATGATATTGCTGTCAAGAGGATATTTAGATATTTGGCAGGTACAACAGACTTTGGGTTATGGTATCCAAATAATGATGATTTCACATTATGTGCATATATAGATTCTGATTGGGTAGGAGATGTGGATGACCGAAAGAGCACTACTGACAGTGCATTCTTTCTTGGGAAGAAGTTGGTTTCATGTCTTAGTAAGAAACAATCAAACACTTCATTGTCTACAACTAAAGTAAAATATGTTGTAGCTGCGACCAACTGTACTAAGATCTTATGGATGAAATAAATGTTAAAGGATATAAGGGTAAGTTATGATGAGCCTATTGTTATTCACTGTGGTAATACTGTTGCTATTGATATGTCAAAGAATCTGGTATTTTATTCCAAATCAAAACACATTTTTATAAGGTATAATTTCTTGAAGGAAAAGGTTGAAGCAAAGGAAGTTAGATTGGTTTATGTGCCTACTAAGGAACAAATTGTAGATATTCTAATGAAACCATTGCCTAAAGACACTTTTAAATATCTTAGAGATCAATTGCGGGTTACCAACCTCGCAGAAGAGACTTAGTGATGCAAAGATGTATCAATCCCGTGAGCTGATCAGACATACTTTTCTAATCCAGGTTGATGAAGATGGTGCTACTACTCATGGGGAGTAGTCATTCGTTTGGTTCAATATTCTTAGTTTAGTATCCATCCTTTGTCATTGATGTCAAAGGGGGAGAAGGTATTCATGTGAAAACTACTAGATCTTTTGATGGTTTTGGAGTTTTGTTGGCATTCCTTGGCACTTGGATGTTTTTCACATTCAATGTTGCCATCAATGCGAAAGGGGGAGATTGTTGGCAACATGTTGGATTTGGTTAAGTTTTGTCATTGATGTCAACACTGTATCCTGGTTGGACCTATCTTGGTTATTCTTGGTGATCATTTTGGTTTTGGCTATGATTTTGATATGGTATGATCAGATCTTTGGAATCGGTTTTGGATACTTATTCTGATGGTTATATGCTTTCTATATTATGGTGGCTTCATGATTTGGTTATCGCTTTTGGTATTTCCAGTTACGGGCTTGTTCTTGGCTTTACTGGCTAGCTTTTGTCTTTACTAGCTCCTGGCATTCCCGGTTAGCTTTACCATTATGCTGCTTTGGTGACTTGGTTAGTGGATTTTGGGTCCGACTTATGGAATCTATTTCTTTCATGTTGTTGGTCCTTCTTGATCATATCTTGAGTGTTTGGTGACTTTTCATTGGATGGTGTGCTATTATGGTGGTCCTATTTGTATTTGGTTAAACTTTCACTGAGGGTTTCTACCAGCAAGTGAAGCATGCTGGTATTTGGTCTTAGCAGAATCCCCGGTGGATATAATTATTTGGTTACTTGATTTAGGTCCATGCCATGTAATGTAAACCATAATATTGGTTTGATGGTATCATGTGATGTAATTTTTGTATTTATGGGTTTATAGGTTTAGGGTTTAGCCGACCTTGTCAATAAGGTTGATGATCTGTATTTATAGGTGAATGTTCATGTAATATGATGTGATATCGATGGTTGGTTAAGTCTGCATTATTAGAGAAGGGTTAAGTGCGAATAAAGTCATATCATTCAGGTGAAGGTTGGAAAGGTTATGTATTGCAGAGCAGACATTAGTGCTTAACCGAAACTATATCAGACATTAGTAGATGCTAATTTCATAGTTCATTGCTTTCTGGATTGTAGTCCGATGATTTTGTAAGTCAGTGAGACTTCCTTTTGTGATGAGAAGTGCTCTCTAGGCTGTTGGTCTTTCTGCATGTGCATACCCCATTGTAATTATTCATAATACTACTACAGAGTATTCATTCGATTGTGGGTAGGGTTTGCCACCATGTTTTTTCCCTTTCTGGGTTTTCCACATCAACATATTGGTGTTATGCGTGTTGTGCTATCATGTTATGTTCTTCTTTGGGTTGTGCTCCGGTTTAAGGTTTATAATTGAATTGATTGTTGTTATTGTTAGTAAACTGATTCACCCCCCCCTCTCAGTTTACTGCCAGTATCGGTGCATTCCAATAGTAAGTTCATAATTAGAAGTAAGTTCATCATTATGGTATCTTATCGAGAGCTGAAAGCTTTCTTGTACAGGAAAATATACCATCCTTGTTGCATAATAATGGGACATAGTCATGGCTATATGAGCAACTACACTTGTGGGTATCTGGAGGAGGCATGGTGTGAGAAACTGCACCAAGAGGAACCTGAATCATGATGCACAACAAAATCTTGCAATAGTTGAGTTATGTTGTAACTGTTGAACTCAAGAGCCTCATGAATACTTTGTAGATCAATCTAAGATTATAGTTTCTAACTTGATTGCATCATGATTCTATTGACAGACTTTCCACCAAGCATGCAAGAGCTAAAGCCCTTGTTCATGCAAATATGTTAAAAAGGGCGAGTTTATGAATTCTTAGAATAGATGTCAAATCTAAATTAGAAATCTTAATTTTTGTTACAAGATTGACCAAGAAGGTAACATTTTTAGGATATGCTCATAAGTAATGAACCACTTACAATTAATGTGGGTTAAATAAAAATAACCACCTTCTAAAATTAGAAGGTACACTCAACTAAAATTATTAAATGCAAGTTACCTTCCTTGTGTATGCCTACCTATATTAAAGCTTATCCTATTGTACCCATAATTATGCTATGAAAATAATTTAATTGCAAATAATATAAAATACATAATTAACACTCATCTTAGTTGAGGTTATGTGGGTGCAATTTCTATCTACTTCAAAATTCTCTTAAGTATTTTTCTCCTTTATCTAGGACTTGAGTGGCTTCCAAATGTGTATGGTGTTTATTTGTAATATCTCCTTTCAAATAATTTAATTTAAGGATTAAAAAATGCATTCCTTTCCTTTAGGCCAAGGGAAAGTGTTAGAAAATATTTTTAAATTAATATTTAATTTTGGTTTCGTTATTAATATTTGAAAAACTTGGCAAAATAAACCAATTAAATATTAACATATTATTTAATATTGGCAATTCAAAATGGGTTGTGAGATTCTTCATGTGTAACGCTTGTTAGTTTTTACATATTCTATTACAAGTTCTTTATAGAAGATTTACTGATAAGTTTTAGTTAGAAATCAATTAGAGATTATGAAAATATTTTGAATGAGTGTCATTGGAAAGATTCTATTTAAAAATAATATTATTTTATTATTTTTCATGAAGAAGGGCATTAAATTTTAACTACCTAAGTTGGGATTTCAAGATCTATAAAATGCAAAAAGTTTTTTAATTTCAACTTCTCCTTTTTATCATACTAAAACACTGAAAAAAATTGAACATTTAGTTTGTTTATCAATCAAAAGATGAAAACCTTTTGGTTTGTTGGAGAAATCTCATATAGATTGTAATTTATATTTCAAAGATTGTTTGGATTCTAGTATAGTTTTTAGTCATTTGTTTATAAGATTTGTGAATAAAGGTCTATAGCATAAAGAGTTTTGTTTGCAAATCTAAATATCACTTATATCATTGTTATTTTTTTACATGTATGATATTATTTTAGTAAACATTCTACCAATATAAATCAAATATGGTGTTTTCATGAAGTTTTTTTGTGTGCCCAAATATTGAGTGCTTCTATGATAGTTTATTCTAAAATCAAAATTTTTACATTTCAATATACATGCAAATTAGATTGAAGATTTCTTAGCATATTTTATGTGATACTTGTAGTATATATTTTTGATCTAATATTACTTGTAAAAATATATGATTGGGTTATTATATTAGTGTTAGATGAATGTTCAACAAGGAAGATCTGCTAATGTATTCATGTTCAGTGCTAGCACCATGTTCTTTGATCCTTGTATTAATGAAACACCATATTTAAATAAAGTTGAGTGTTCCACAAGAGAATTCAATATTAAATATCTATAAGTTGTAATTTTTTCAATATCTCAATGGTCTTTGGTGGAAGGGATAAAACTTATCTAATGGGACTTAAAAGAAAATTTGAGGCTTCTTCTACAAAATTTTGCTTCTATGATAGTTTATTCTAAAATCAAAATTTTATATTTCAGTATACATGCAAATTAGATTGAGGATTTCTTAGCATATTTTATGTGATATTTGTAGTATATGTTATTATTTACTAAGTTGTCATTAGTTTTATGTCCAAAGTCATCCTATATACTATAGTTGGTTAATACTACCGAAATATTCAGTCGGTAAGCACTAAAGCAGTTAGTTACAAAAGAAAGGAGTCTTAGAGTTAAGTATACACTGAGCTGTCTACCAAGCAGCAAAGAAGGTATACCGAGTAATCTAAACCGAGTAGAAACGTGTTACTAGATTCAATGAACCTGGACACATATGTGGAAACGTGTTACAAGAATCAAGGAATAGGGAACCGTTATCACATAGGAAATTGCACTTCAAGATTTTGTATGATTTTGAGGAAGTTTATCTAATGAAATAATTTCTATGATTATTGATTTGATGAATCTTGTTTGTAAGATCGAAGCATGAACTAGATCACCATCCCAGAGATCTATTTATATAGAGTGATTTGAGAATCAAAAAGAGAGAGACATGTGTGAGAGAAGAAGCTAAAAGGAAAATCATAAGAGGACACATTGAGTTGTGACTGCTACGACTGACAGAGATATTCAGAGGTCACTGAGAAAGTCTTCAGAGAATAGTTTAAGGGACAGAGTAAACAAAAGGGTTTACCGAGTTGATTTCTCTATTATCGAGGTATGCTATGAGCAAGGTAATTTCATATTGAGCACATAGAATCTGCTATAATATTTCAGATGTAAAGTTGTAGATATTTATAAAGATCTTATTGAATCATTTGAGTTGTAATAGAAACCTTTAACAGGGTAAAAGACTCTAACAAAGTCTATAAATTGTAAAGCCTTTAACCAGGTGCAGCATTTTGTATAAGTGTTGTAAAATCCTTTAGCAAGGTAGATCTAAAGATTTTGATACTCCTAACAGGGTAAGCTATCAGAAACAGCTAAACATGTAGCTCTAACCGAGCAACCTTTATTATTGCAGTAGTGAAGTTGTGGGTGCCATCTCCACCACAGTTTTTCTCTCTAACAAAGAGTTTCTGTGTAACCAAAATATTTGTGTTATGGAGTGAAATGTGTATGAATGTTATTTCTATAATTATGTGTTAGTTTTATATTATGAGATCAGTAGTTTACAATTTATGTTTATCAGTAAGATTGTTTTGGAGAAATTTTTTGAAGTACTGATTCACCCCTCCCCTCTCAGTACATTAGCTTTCCTAGTTGGACCTAACAATTGGTATCAGAGCTTCAATCTTGGAAAAGGGTTTAACAGCCTAAAGAAAAAGATCTTATCAATGGAAGGCTACAAACAATCTTAGAGGATTATGAATCTTCAAGAAGAATTGGATCATGTTAACCAAGTGATTGCAGATATGCAGAGACAAATGCAAAGATCACTGAAAGTCAGAAGAAGGTTGTCTGATGACTTATAGGACTCACAAGAGTTGGTGGAACAAATTGAAACATCATCTGAGAACAATATGTCAGAAGAGACTAAAGAAATGATTGGAGAACTGAAAGAAAAGAACAAAGCACCAACTGAATAGTTGAAGACAATGAAAAGAGAACATGAACATTTTAGCACATAGATGACTGAAAATCTTGATGCATTAAGAACAACTAAGGATAACATAAGAGACATGGAAAGGGAAAAACAACATCTAGAAGTATTAATGCCTGAAAAGAATGATGAAATAACAAGAATGACCGGAATTCAACATAATCTTTTTGATCAATTGGGTTGTACACATCATGAAGCAAATCTAAAAGAAAATGAGAATCAAGCATTGAAACTTGAATTATCAAGATTGACCAATGAACTTGAAGCAGAGAAGAAATCAAAAGAAACACTGAAGAAAAGTTATGAAGCATCAAGGATGTTGGATGAGCAACTAAATATAAGAAGACCCAACAAAGATGCAGGACTCGGTTACAAAAGAAAAAACTCTACCGAGAAAGGAATCAACACCACCGAGAGAGGGGAATCATCAAAGCAAGCTGGAAACAAGGAGAACATCAATGGAAAGAAGCCTATCTGCAACTACTGTGGAAAACAAGGACATACTGCCAACATGTGCCAAATCAGAAAAGGTAAGCAACCGAATGTCACTAGGTCTGATGGTTATTGTCACAATTGCAATAAGTATGGTCACACATTTAAACAATGTAGGACAAAGTGTGCTAGCAATTTTAAGAAGGCAAAATTCAAGGGGTATTGCAAAAACTACAATAGATATGGACACAATACCGAGAAGTGTTGGTTTAAGCAGAAAAACTATATGAGGTCTTCACACCGAGCAAATACTAGAAGCTACCAAATTCACATAGATCTTAATCGACAATATACTGCAGTACCATGGGATTACAATAGAAGAATATGGTGTGAATGTTGTGGAAGATATGGACATATAAGTGCCAACTGCATGATAAGGTTTGGAATGAACCACCGAAGATCATGGAGAAATCCTGGTATGGCATGCTTTCATTATCATAAAGTTGGACACTTGGCTAAAGATTGCAGAGATCAACCCAGAGGAGATATTGAAGAAATAAAAATCAAACTTCAGAAAATCTGGAAAAAGAAGGAAATTGAGTCAGAAAATGAAGAAAGCACCTTACCTACCAAGTTAGGTGCATCTACTTCGAATTAATCAGTAAAGGCATGAAGGGGCTGCATTCTCTCAAGGTTAGATCTTAACAGTTCCTATTTTATCATGTACTTAATTTCAAAATATGTATAGCTAAGATGAATTAGCAAGTTTGAAATTCTATCTAGTCTTTTGGAGTACCAGAGAATTCGGTAAGTGCAGGAAACCTATCTAGTTGGTAAAAGCGTAAAAAGGAAGTTAATCGATTTAGTGGAACCAAGTG